>NC_059677.1:6021890-6322985 GCF_905147105.1 Pieris brassicae
TTAGTTTAGTGTTCCTGCCGACCAAATATTTGGTAATAATACAATGGTATTGCCATTTAATTAGTAATTTACGTTACTCCATTTAAACCATAAATTTAGGATTTGCAAGCATTTAGGCCAATTGATTAGGCGCTCGGTTAAACTAAAACAAATGGTTATTATTGCCCTCACATCGTTGTAACCTAAATACAGGTTTAGTTGTTTGCGAATGACCTAAGCGAAATTTATGACATCCACATATATTTTCTATTTTTACCTGCCATTATCCATTTTTTATTTTCATTTGTCATGATTGTAAATAGAACGGGCTTTATAATTATTATTATTACTGCCATTTCCCGAGACTGGTCTACTTTAAACAATGTTTAAAATATAGATAATAAAGGGGTCTATGTAATACAATAAGGGTTTAATAATATAGGTTAAAGTACTTTCTATTTATTTTATAATGAAATAATATTCATAAGAAACAGAGACTTGTGTATTTAGGCAAAAGGTCAGGTCAGAACAGAATTTGACTTTGACTTTCAAGCATTTCGATATTTTTCGAGGTAATTAGAAGAAAAAATTATATTACATGAAAAAAAGTTAATACTATATGTATTTAGGCGACCGAATGAACGATATTTATCAAACACTGTTTTAATTTTTCACCATTCAAATTATTATGTATTATGATGTGCTATTTTAAAAGAGTACCGAAATTTTTTTACGCCGGCTTTTTCTGCCTGCAGCTCCTGTCTTTGCCGATGAGTAGGGATGTCTACCGATACAAATTTCATGACTTGGAATAAGCGATACCTGTATCTTATATTCTATATTAAACATATTTTATTATATTTATCACTATTTGAATGTAAAACGCCGCTCCGATCCCGCGGTATTTTGAAATTACATTTATACAAAAACATAAATGAGTATTACTATAACTTTCACACAAACGTCATACCGAAAAAGGGTATTTTCGTTCATAATTAACCGAAAAATCGAAAGGCACGTAATTTTTTTGTAGAGTTGTGCTTTTATATAATCATGAAGATTAATAAGTATTTTTTGTACACACTATGCAATGCGGCAACAATATATAAATAACTATTTAACTAGTTGGCGATTGTATTAAAATGAAAACAACACGCACGTTTCATAAATGTTATCTTTGTGCAATAGTTTCTCGTAATATTCTGATTAAACAAACTCTGTTCAGCTGTGAAGGCCTAATAGATTGACTATGTTTAATAAAAGAGCATTGTCTAGAAACGTCTTAGTATTAGACATTTCCTTAATGACTCACCTGCATATATTTGCTTTCGAACGTTTTAAAAATATCATTACTGTTGTCAAGAAGACAGCGCTTTAAATTTATTGTTATTAAGTTATTTCCGACTCCATTAAAAACGCCGTTATTTGTCAAAGACAATTACGTTAATTGTCTAATGAAATATTAATACTCGGACTAATCAAAGATTTTATATCTAACCTATTTTATTTGCTGCCGACTTTGAAAATTTTCACAGATATTTTTCACTCTCCAATGCTTTTGTTAGTATCAGTAAACTTAACCATATATAAATCGTGTCAGTATTGTCAACTAGAGTTATTATTGTATTGTTATATCTGTCTGACAAGTGGGAATTTAATTAAAAAGTCTATGGAACAAGCGTCGTGGAATCTCGCCAAGATTTCCCGCAATAAAATTGTAATTTTACCAGCTAACTGTTTATTGTTTCAATTTGTTACTTTAAAGACATTTTATTGCTTCTACATTATATATTTATCAGAAACTTTGGAACAGTGAAAAATGACGTTGTTGTAAACTGACCTATTAATATAATAGAACTGTCTAATAATCGGTCTAAAGTTGAGACTGATAATTAAAAGAAGCCACAGTAATCCTCAAATATTATTCTTCAACGATATGTTAATAGAACTATCTTTTTCCACATAAAATCAGAGTCTATTGCATTTACATAAATGATAAAATGGGACTGTGTCAATAGAACTATTGCATCATAATGAAGTCAGAAGAGGAATTGCTTTATCAACTATCAATCATCTAGTATACTCAAGCTATGTTTTTATTTAAATCAACTACTAATATGGAACTATAAATTGACAGCTGTCAAAGAGCACCGTCCAAACTTTGAGACAATACACGGAAAGTTATAAATAATGGAGCTATTGTCATAGAGCACAGACGTCCTAAATGAATATTAAACTTGTGTAAATTCGTGGATGTTCAGCCTCTTTAGACTACGATAATGTCCGCCATCTTGAATAGCTTTATCCTAAAGGGTCGCGCCAACTTTGACTTGTGTTCACACTGATCCTTTTTCTTTCTTGAACACTCTTAAACTCATAATATAAAATAATACTTAAATTTGTATATGCACAGATGTAGTTGGCGATGAAACTTCAAGATTAATAATTATGTTCAAGACTGCAATCTAATTAAATATAACAACGGCTTGTACCAATTCGTCCACTAGCATTAGTATTAATGTCACAGGACGTTATTAGAACGATAAACGAAGAACTAAAACAAAATTGCGGACATTGTGCCCTTGATAGAATCGTGGCGGATGTCGGGACCTTGGAGAGGTCGCGGAATCGATCGTGGCCACACCTCCACCTATCCACGAGTATCTTCTATCAGAACGCGAATAAATATAGCTAAACAACTTTTATTTCTCACCGATCTAATTTTCTAATTTATCATTTGAAACAGCCAACAAAATTACGATATATGACAATATTTTTTTCAATACCCAATATTAGAATGGTACTGCTATCAAACCATTGATAAATACATAAAATTAAAGGTCTATAGTTAATGGCACAAAAGCCAAAAGCTGTGTTTCCGCATGACTAGCCCACATGGGATAAATATAATACTGTCACTTGGCTTGCCTCCACCAGAGATCGTCAAAGGTCACGCCGTGACGACTGACCGCTGACGAAGGAATGGTGTTATGTAACACGCCATGGTCCGTAGTTATTTCCAAATAAAACCAATATTTTTCGAAGCTATATGTTATTAATCGCATTTAATATTGTTAAAGGAAATATGGAAGAGAAGGTTAAAATTTGACTGTTCATATGTTTACAATATTTTCTAAACAAATTAGATAGATAAGATTATATTTTAAGTGCGGCATTGGACTTCAAATACAAAGGTAATGTTTTAATAAACACTCTAATCAAATTAGTTTCCACTAAATTAAAATAATAATTGTTTGATAATAGAAGTTCTGTTATACTAGGTGTTAGAGAGTTATATACCACCACAACATATTAAATAGGTGTGTAATAAAAATATTAATTTCTCTTGGTCACGGCATCACGTGTGAACGGCTGGAACGGTTTCGCTAATTCTTTTCTGTTTGTTAATGTCGGGAGAAGGTTCTTATTAAAGAAAATAATAATAAAATAGCGCGAATAAAATTAAACAAAATTAAGAATACTTAACCACCATATTAAGTAATCATGAGTTATGTTATGATTGCAAATTTATTTCTCAGTAGATACATAGCGCCTTTACAATTCAAACTTTTTTCATGTAACCTTATGGCATTTTACATAACATTGACAGATGTAAGAAAAATAAATATCGTTTAAAACAAAATGCTTTGATCGAAGTTAATGATAAAATAATTATTTATGACATTAATCTTGTATAAAACTAAAACCATGTATATATGTCGCCTGTACCCGTGTCCGAATACCAACAAAACTATTTATATACGCGCCAGAAAAACAAACAAACAAAGTTGTATATCATAAAGCATTTTTAGTTAATTATACCAATTCAAAATCCATATTCAAACTTAAGACAACGTCTGACGGGTCCGCTAGTAGTTAATAAAAGATAAAAAATTATTTAAAACGACAATCGATTACAAATCCGGTCAATATCAAAACAATGGGACACTTTGACACATATCCTTTTAAAGTATGTCGTGCGTTTGACACAATCGCAATTGGCATAATGTACGTGTCAACCAAATTAACATGGACAATTTGGTCACATTTCCCACAAGTTGAGCAACGAGAGCGTGGCCACGTGGTTGTGACCGTGTAGAGCCATTGCGTGGGCGACAAAAACCGTGAGATCAAACCTGGCTTCACCACTTCAAAGGAAATTTGATGCAATTAAAGTCATTTAAATTTCCGCGAACGTACGCTTTCGAAAGGATTTCTTGACTTTCGACTTATATATGCCTTAATTACACGGAACATATATGAAGTGTAACACTCATATCGTTTAAAATCACTTTATGACTATGATTATGACATCTTTAACTTTTCTAGCCTCAGGAGATCGTATGACAAACAAAACCAATCCTCACTGAGACAAGTGATGTAACAATTGCTTAAACATTCGAGTTAATTAAAATGTATATAATTTCCATTTTATTGACGACATCAACATAATTAAAAAAGCTCGCCTCACTTCAAGTATGCGATTTTCATTAAAAGTACTTAACCAATATGAACAGTCATAACAGAGATTTGGTGAATGTTTAATGGAATACGGCTACTGAGAGATCAGCAGGGTTGCTTTAGAGGATGATTCGTCATATGTGTACTGTAAAATACACTTTATTACACAGCAAAAAGTGCCAATTTTAAATACCGATGACCTGTTCTAAGAGTGATGTAGGGTATGTTGCAACGGCCTTTATGTGCGCGGCTTTCATGAAGTTTATTTAAAACAATAAGCTTTTCGGTTTGAAAACGTATTCAGAATGTGGAATGTGAGTGCTGATACGCTTTCTGTGAATTACAGTTCGGAATTTGAAGGAATTAAATGTGTTTGTGAATAAATTTAATATATTACGTAGAAGTAATCGCTACTTTGACAAAATACTTGTGCAACATTTGTTCGGAAAATCAGAGAACCAAGCGTCAGCTTCATATTTCTTTTTGTATATTTTTAGTATGAAGTTACATTTTAGTCTATTGTATTATTTTCGTAGTATTTAATAACGTTAACAACTTTAGGTTAAACAAAATTACGCTACCACCACTATACTTGTAGTCAAGATTATAGATACCGGCAAACTTCTTGAGCATTAAACAAGGGAGTGGGGGAAAGTTTGCGCATCGTACACAGCGCGGGACACAAACGTCAACTGATTTACCAATCACGCGATCGAGACGTCACTCTCCCGCCACCTCCCCCCTCCCAGTGATACCTAAATATCGCTTATGCGCAGGCAATGACATTTGTTCAAGATATTTGCCGGTAGCCATAATACAGGAAGAACTAACTTTGCTTGATCCAATGAAATGTAAATATTAATATGTTAATCTGGCAATTTTTTCAAATCTTTTGTATATATTCTGTTTAATTAAATAAAGCTACAATATACATATTGTACGTAATGATTATTCATTATAATAATCTAAATGAAGACTAATATTCCGTTTATTACCTACGTAACCAATCAACGTTTTGTATTTAATTTATTTAATGGTGATATCACCAACCAGTGCTCGTGTCAAAGACACATGTCGCAGTTAAACGATCGCCATTTTTTGCGTTAATAAAGACCAATAGAAATATAATTTAGAGTCGGACATTTGAATGTCGATTCGTATCTAGAGACGCGAATTGTAAAAATTACGATTTTATATCAAGATAAATCATATATTCAAGTTTTTATAACATAGATATCTTAGACGTTGGCTTCGCACTGCCTGGTCAATTGAAATCTACAGTACAAGGACTTTTAATTACATCGTATTAGAGAATTTATTAAACTTTATAGATAAGATTCAACAACATCAGTCTAAAACCAAGGAAATCCGTTTTCTTACCGTTTCGACACAAAATAAACATCATTTACACGAGAGGATTAGTTTCAATCGCTGCCGTGAGACCATTTTGGTTTTAATAAAGGAAAATAATAATATTTATTAACTCTTGTATACATATTGTTGTGTGAAATTGTGTAGAAAAGAAAGGTAGGGAATGCCAGGTGAGACACGGAAAGGTGTCAGGCGCCTCCCGCCCACGCAAGTTTTTTTTTTCGTAAGTTCTTTTTTTTTTTTTTTATAAAATAGGGGGCAAACGGGCAGGAGGCTCACCTGATGTTAAGTGATACCGCCGCCCATGGACACTCTCAATGCCAGAGGGCTCGCGAGTGCGTTGCCGGCCTTTTAAGAATTTGTACGCTCTTTTCTTGAAGGACCCTAAGTCGAATTGGTTCGGAAATACTTCAGTGGGCAGCTGGTTCCACATAGCGGTGGTGCGCGGCAAAATTTGCCTTGAGAAACGCTCAGTCGTGGAACGTCGGACGTCGAGGTGATACGGGTGGAATTTTGTATTTTGCCTCGACGTCCGATGCTGAAACTCAGCTGCAGGTATTAATCCGAACAACTCCTCTGAACACTCTCCATGGTAAATGCGGTAGAAGATGCAGAGTGACCCCACATCTCTACGCAACGCCAAAGGATCGAGCCGCTCGGAGAGGGATTGGTCATCGACGATTCGAACCGCTCTTCGTTGGATACGGTCAAGTGGAAGGAGCTGGTACTGGGGTGGTTCTATATAATATAGAATAAAAACGGTTGTCAACGAATGCCTTTTCTACAGATTATATATTGACGTGAACACTTTCTGTATTGAGAATTTCCATCGTTATGAGCCTAATGACCTAGGTTATACTTTAACTGGATTTCTAACTTGCCATTCCACAACTAATGCTCACTTATCAATGAATATTTAACTTATTAAATTCTTCACATATAAATATTTAATTATCATAAAAAAGTCAAACGATTTGTCCATTTTGCTTAGTCTTTTTAGCTTCGAGGGATTGTAGGCCTATTTGAAAATGAAAATAATAATAATAATAATAAGCCTTTTTATTTCCTGTTCTACAAAAGTTTGCAGTTGGTATATTATAGTTACCACATTGATTTCTGTTAGTAGGTTAGCTTAGATTATGGAAGCAATAATAATAATATAGTAATAAAATTATAATATAGTAACGTAATATATATATTTATGAATTAACAGGAATCCCGGAGTCTTTACCCAAAGACCTCCTCCATAAATGGCTATTTTTGTATACTTGTATAATTGATATCTTGTGTCCTTCAAGGTTCATGTAGAGAGTTGCTCGTTCTTTTGTTCCTATGAAGCTCTCTATATTGTTTTTTAGCGACTTGTGTATTATGAATGCCACCCCATATTGTCCGGGTACATCCAATGTAGCCAAGTATAAATGTGTTGTGTTCCTCTATTCTCTCGTCCTGTTGTCTAACTTCCGAAATTCCCATAATATCAACTGAAGATATAAAAGTAAAATGTATACCTTTTCCGTGTTTTGAAAGAACAATAACTTTTGTCGCAACTTTCAAAAATAAGAAACGTTTTCTGCTCTAGTCAATTTCAATTTCATGAAATTATGACCTATATTTATATTAAACATTCATTTGGTAATCTTACATTGCCCCTCATAATAATTAGACTTTTAACAGAATAAGTACAGATAATTCTCACAATATACATCTTAATATGTATAAATCTTCTGTCACGATGTTTGTCCGCGATGGACTCCTAAACTACTTAACCGATTTTAAATTAAATTGGCACACCGTGATCAGTCAGTCAGATCAGGTCCCACTTAAGAGATAGAATAGCTTAGATCTTTAATTATAGTCGCAATTTTATTTTATTGCAAATTATTTGTCTATAATTAATGGACAGTCTCAATTATCTGTTAACTCCAAAAGATTCTAACAGATGTCGATACTTTTCGACTGGATTGAGTAAGTAATCAATAGATGGCACTGCTACGGTAACCCGACAAACGTGTCATATAAGCTACAATTCAATATCATGATTACCACGTGTTATTGAGGCTAAAGTATAAATTAAATTTATTTTGTAGTAAAGGAAATACGGTGAAATTCAATTATTTCTACTTTTTTTTTAATTTTTGGTGTTAGCATAGCCAACCACGTGTTACTTAGACCGAAGTGTAAATCAAATTCAAATTATAGTGACGATAATTCAGTGAAATTATTATTTCGTGTCACGGTATTAAGGCTAACTAAAACCATATTAAGGAGAAACGAAGTTCGCGGGGGCAGCTAGTAATTATATACTAATTCGTAATATTATTCGATCTGAGACCCTAACAGAACGACAAAGATTAGCAGATATTTCCAAGCTCTCCAACCAACCTACCGCATTATTACTACGCGTATTATTAACAGTGTACGTAACATTAAAACCTCTTTGATGTAAACATAATATTTTAGTGCATACAACAAACGGAAAACAAAGGTACTATCTGTTGAGTTATGTGTCCGGTACAGTGGTGATCAGCTTCGGTGAGTTGTCCTCAAGCCTGAAGACTGCGAGAATGTACGAAAGAGATTTTAAAGCGAGGTGAGAGTGTGTAACTAATTAATGTATATACACTATACATGTGCTGTTAGTTCAAATATAGAGCCCTTATATTCATACTGTTATATGTTTTCTTTTGATTCTGCAAGACGAAGTAGACAAGCAACAAAGTAACAACGTTATTTCAAAAGCGATAGATTTTAGTATTGACTTTACCACACAAATAAAGATGCGGCTGGAAAAGATAAATGATGCAAATACAGGGTCTAGACTCCAAATATGTTTTTGTCCAATTCGGTGTTGATACCCTTGGTCCGAGGGGAGCTAGCGCTATAAGGCTTTTTAAGGAAATAGCAAAAAGGTTAGTCGACATCACCGAAGGGCTGCCAGCTATCTCCGACAAATAATTAGTCTTAATTAGTTAATTACCAAAGGGGGAACGATGTCATCTTCAGAACCTTGCCTAAAGGTACTCCTTTTAATAATATATTTGAAGTGGAAAAATTACCGTCATATTTTTCGGTTACACGCCATCTTTTCCTTGTCACCACGATTGATTCAAAGCCATTAATAACAAAAATATATAATAACGATAACAATGACAGTAATCATTCTATTACAATTATTGAAATTCGGTAATAATCTTAGTAGTGATAAGGTAAATTGAAATAATTGTATGATTTGTATTCATGTCTATGATAATAAAAGCCTTTTGTTAAATTTTATCTTATTTAACTTTATTTAACCAATTTCTGTAAAGTTGCAAAGCGAAATATAAGGTCATAAAGAAATTTCACTTCTTCCGTGTGTACACGCACACATTTTTAAGGTTAGTTATTGTTTTTTTTTGTTATATTAATTTATGTTATCAGTATTATGTTAAAGAGGTCATTTTTAATGATAATAAATAATAAGTACAAATATCATTAAGTATTTGAAAAGCATTTAGGTAGATATTGCGTGGTTACTTAAAAGTAAGCTGTACCAGTCGGTACTGCTCGGTGCTAACGTGAGGAGTTAGGTTGTAAAATCCGCACTGCGTTCATTCCTGCAAGGTTTAAACGCACGAAAGATGTACAAATCGCTAATAAAACAACCGAATTTGCGCACACAATTATTAAGGAATTAATACTGCACATTATTCCGGGGTGTGAATATTAAGGAATTCAGTTAAAATCTAGATAAATCCAGGATGTATTGTTTAATAGTAGATATGTATTTGTAAAACTTTGCATGGGTAGCTGAAAAGGCATTTCAAAAAATGCGAGACGATTAATCAATCCTCTAAACTATTCTTCTATTCTAGAGTTACAAAAAAATCTTTGAACTACTAAAAAGCAACACATCTTCCGCCAACTTTACAAGTATATTATGTACCCATACTCGAATGTCGTTAAATAAAACAAACTAATATTATGAATATTAGTTTTTTATCACGTATATAATTTATGAAGTACGTTGCACCTTCATTAATGTAATTGATGTATAAATTAAAAGTACATTTCAGTTGGAATGCCAATCTTACATTTGCAATGAAGTGCAATAAAAATACTACAGTACTTTGTACCACTTAGCAGCTTAATCTATATTAAAGCACGCTTTTTTAATTGATTTTGTCGTACATTTAAGATTCTCTAAATAAGCTTCTAATTTGTAAAGTATCGTCAACTGCGTACGGTGACTACGGATTGAATAACGCAACAATATGAGATAATAAGTTTTATGTACTTGATAATCTGCCAATCTTTGCGTTTAACAACTGAAGGATTTCAAAAGCATTATTATAATGAAATTTGTAACAGAAGAAGTATTTATGTAAAACTGAACAAATGATAAACGAATATGAATTGTCGATGTAAATTATTTTAATTTGTTGTTCAAGTAAGTTTCCGACAGCTAGAAACAAGACTTCTTTCTCTATGTGCAAGCAGTTGCTGATGTGGTAGCGAAATACAGAGTTACATATGACTAGGAATAGGGAATTTGCCAAGTCTAGACCTTTTAGCATTCTGAAGCATTGAATAGCTAAAAAGAAAAAGGTTTACAAATGCGTTGACCTCATGTCCTAAAGGTTCTATTTCAAGTGTTAGCGTTCTCACAAATTATATAGGAGTTTTCTTACACTTAGGCAGGTCGGTCATGTTTGAGCGTCGTGCCCAGAAAGGTACCACCAGTCTATAGGTCTGCATCGGTTTCTGTACAGTTGAGTCGTACAGTATTTATTTTATTTTAGAACGGCTGTTTAATTATCTCAAATATAATTGGGTAAAACGATGGCTGGCTCACACGTCATGCCAGGACAGGTGCCGCTTCCGGAATCTGGACTGCGAGGTTTCCGTTCAGTTCTGTAATTAATTCAAATATAGAGCGGACCATATCTCCCTCCTTTCTGCTTTCTTCTATGTTTGCCATAGTGATTTTGTATGATGATTTGATATTTTAAAAGACTACCGAAAGTTTTTTACGCCGGCTTTTTCTCTTGGCCACCATCTGTCTTTGCTGATGAGTAGGCATGTCTACCGATTCAATTTAATGACGTGGATTAAGTGTAGTGTAACTTATATTCCATAATGAACATATTTTGTTTTTTTTACTGTTTTGCGTCTATAAATATATTAAAATCAAACAAAATTGTTCTAGGCTTCTTGTGTCATTACGTGTGAACTCATAAATTCTCAATCCGAAATAGAGTAACTCTAGAAAGTTATTAACTTTGAAAAGAGTATTCCATTACGTTGAAGTTCCTATTGTTGTATGTAATTTGAGGCATTAGACCCTTGCAGAGCGCGGGTGACCTGAACAGGGTCAAGGTCTGTGCGCATATATTTGATATGTCTATAAATAAATTTACCTTGCATTTGTTGTAGATATGTTTTAGAATATTACGAATTTAGTTAATACAAGTTTTGTACAAGGCATTTTCTTTTGCGAACTAGCGAACTGTGGAATCGACTCCCGCTGGGGATCTTCCCTGAGAGATACAACCTCCGACTCCTCAAAATTCGAGCGTACTCCACCCTCAAAGGCCGGCAACGCTGCGATGACTGCCCTTTTTGGGCGTTCCCCAGGCTCTTTTGCCCCCTATTATATATAAAAAATTACAAATACAAAGTTTTTTTTAAAAATGGAATCTCGCTGTTGACCTTCAGGGTCTTTACAGCTCAGCTCGGGCTGTTTTAGCGAGCGTACGGAATTGAGTTATGTATGCATACAAACTGTTTCCCTATGCATGCATACAAATGTATGTAGTATTTAAAGATTAAATAATTTTGAAATAATTATACGTATAAATAAATGTGCTTCATTATCCATCGCTCACTGTAAGGGGTATGAATTAGGACAATAAACCCCGATACCTCTGCCGGAAGGTACGCACAATAGGTCATAGTATCATTCATATAACGAGGTATGACGTCACGGGAATTGACAGGAAGTGAACCATTTCACTGTCACGGATGAATTGATTTAATCTAATCGAGGCAATTGGCTCTTGACGGTATCTCGGCGAGTACTTGAAGATAAGATACCTCTCCCGTGATAATTAAGTACTCAGGGGCGATAATTCGCTTCCTAAATAGAGACTGCTTTGATTGTTTGCTCAAGAAATCACAGGTGAGAACTACAAGTAGCTAAGAGTTGCTCAGCGCAGTACACTGTAGTACGCTATCAGCTTTGATGATTTTTCCCGTCCTGGGCCTTCAAAAACACACTGGCAAAGCACAATATATATAAAATCTATATATCTCGTGTTTTTAGCTTTTTATGCAAATTCAGTAAGTCTGATAATCGGCTATCTATCTTTCAAACCCCTAAGTGATAACGAGTGTCCACCCCAATTTCTTATGATACAGCATACAAAAATACATACAACCCTTAATTGTCACCCCTCTACGAACAACCCCTATTTTTTATTACAGTTATCTTTAATGAATTAAAAAAATGTTTGCTATAAATAATATACATGGCAAAACCACGTTCGCCAGGTGTAATTTATACCTTTTGATGTGCATTCTCTGAGAAATGTCTCTAAAGTATTTTTATGTAAAATATTAAAGTGATATTACTAATAACCGTGCAAGTTGTCAGTTTGCAATTATTCGTCGCGGGAACTAATCTTAATAGATCATCCGCTGCTTTGTGATAACCACAATATTGTTTAGTTCTGTAATATTTTTTTGCACTTCTTGTCTACCTTATCTAATTTAATTTTTTTTTCTCACAGAGGTTGCCTGGAAGAAGTTGCCGATCGAAAGCGATAAGGCCGCCAGTTGCCCTCCTTTCTATTTAATTATGTTTAATTTTTTATATAATGCAACGAAGTGTTTACAAATAAATAAATATTGAAACAAAAGAAAACGAAATTGTTTTTTTTTATGTAATAGCAGGCAAACGGGCAAGAGGCTCACCTGATGTGAAGCGATGCCAACGCCCATGGACACTCACATTGCCAGAAGGCTCGCAAGTGCGTTGCAATTATTACAATATCAAACCCAAGAAGTTCAAGTGAATGTGGTTCCAGTTCGCTCATAAACGCAAACGCGTTGGACTATATGCAATGTAAACATTGATTTAATTTGAATAACATTCACTTAACATATTACTCAGTGCAGGTAACCGCAAACCACACTAATTACCAAGGAGTCGATTGACTCATGACTCAGCCACATTGTAACATGACCCGTGAAGCCCTTTACACTCTGATACCCAGGTTGAAACCGTCCCCTAGCTTCGCCTTCCTTTTCATACCGTTAAAACTTCGATTCTGTTTCCCTTGGACTACACTCTTGAGCTGTTGGGTTCAAGTCCGCATGCGCTAATTAAAGATTTAAGTTGGCAACTAGTAGGTAGTACCTGTGTGTGATTTTTTCCTGGGTCAACGAAGATCGAAGTACAGTGTGGAAATGCTGCCAGCGTTAAAGGTACAATGCCACAGGGACCAAAATTTTTAAAATTGTTTTGATTTTTTATTTTTTACTTTTAATTGTTAATATTACAGATTATTACATTACATAGTAATAGGTTAAGAAAATTGTAAATACTGTATAATTCGTGTGTGTTAATTACATATATAAAAATATTAAAAGCTGATGTATACTTTTGAATTGTTTATAAGAGCTATAATAATGATATAAGTAATATTATAAACACTAGTACTATTGAAAGAACAATTCTTCACTTGATAAATGCATGATGTTGTCCGGAAGTTTCGCAAACCCTGCAATTTAAAAATTAGATTCTTTTTATTTTATTAATTGAATTAAAGAGATTTGACCGTCTATTATTCTTTAAAGTTTTATTCAAACGTACTCATAACGTATCTGACATTGTTAATAGTATTGTCTAAACTATATTAACACCAGAAGTATAACTAAAGATAATGTTTAAAGAAGTTTATTTCTCTTTACAAAAAAAAATATTTTATTAAGAAATTTAATATGTTTATACGAACGAGATACACGTCACCATTAGCCGTCCTTATTTAGTCTACTAGACATTCTGGTATACTTTAATGTCCTTTTGAATTGGTTAAACGCGCTAATACTATGAATGTTAGACGGTAATTGATTAAATAATTGCACACCATTAATAGACTTCTTCAAATAATGTGTACGGTTCAGTTGTAAAGATCACACAGTAGTATCCGTAGTTCAAGTCTTTAGCCTTTTTATAAATATTGAAAGTGTCCCTGGCACGAATACGAAGTCTCTCAAATTCCTCAGGGAGAGAATGAAGTCTGAAAACTGAATCGTGACCTGAGATTTCTTGAAGCATTTCGTTTCTCTGCCTATATAGCGAATATGAGGGCTTCTTGCTTCTTACGAGGTCGTTCCATTGGATCAAATGTATTCTTTGAAAAAAAGCAAGACATTCTCATTCACATTTTTATTCATATCATGTCCACAAACTTTTTTGTATTTTAAATCTTGTTTGTCAGTGTTTCTGTGTGTCAACTGTGTCTAAATGTAACGCTTTTTTTGGCTACCGCAGACCAAGTTATTTGAGTAATGTGTTATCTTTTTGATAAGATTAACAAAAGAGTCTCGAGACGGTTATAATTAGACATTAAGTACACAGAGATACACACACTCACACACATACACATACCCCACGCGGTGCAGCATAAATTTTCTCTACTTTTTAAGACCTTGTGTTGTTCCGCTAGCAGGCATCAGTCTCGCACAAACAAGCATTTCCCTCAATAGAAGAAACACAATTATTTATTTATAATAATAAAGAGTTGTAACTTGTTTATGTATGAAGTTTTTGTAAGAAATAAATAAAGATTATTATTATTAATATTATACGTTCACAGAAGCGATATTGGAAGCGATAAATAAGGACAAAAAGGAAGGCCTAGTAGAATCAGCGTGTGAACCCTGAGGTCATATGTTCGAACCCCGACTGTGCACGACTATGTGCTAACTCGCATATACGATGCCGAAAACATCATGTGAGCAAATTAGCAGGCTGAAGACCCGGGTGTTACCAGGTTTCAGCGGCATTTTTTGAAGTTCTTAACGCTCCTACCTTACAGAAAAATTATGAGAGTAAATTTGTACGATTCGCGCGCACACCGTCATTTAAACCCGACACCCTGAAGTTAGGTGTAGTCAACATTTTCTTTTTTCTATTGTTAGTGTTGTTCTACAAACGTATGATACAATTTTAAAAAGATTTTTATCTTACGCCAAAGAAGTATAACTTCTAACGCGTGTACATAAACACACTTTTTTATTATGAAATAAAATAAGTGAAATAGTTTTTTTTCGAATAGGGGCCAACGGGCAGGAGGCCCATCTGATGTTAACTGATACCGCCGCCCATGGACACTCTCAATGCCAGAGGGCGAGGGCGAGTGAATCAGAGGGACTCGAAACTTTGTATAGGGATAACGATACCTACGTTTTGTATGCAAACTCGATGTAAGTAGTTCTCTCAATATCTGTAGGTATTTATTTTAACTCAGAAATGGTGGACTTGGCGTCTCAACTTAGATTGATCTATGAATAAAAGTGCGTTTGCGCAGTAGACGGTAACGAACAGTTTTTTTGACGTTACACTCGGTGGACAGTGGCCAGTGCGGCAAACGCTGCAACTTCCTGGACGCTAGTTTAAAATTTGAACAATTGAGAACGAAACATTTCTTTTAATTTAGAATTAAACAAACTTACAATATTCAAATAATTTCACCTTGAGTGGTGAAATCGCAGCTACATAACTATAATTTTAATGCCATTGCGAAATTGGTGGCGGAAGCGGATAAACTTGTGGTATGAAACTGATGAAAACACCTACATCTAGTGCTCATATAGGTACATTAAAATCATCATGGATGTTGGGGAGATGGAGTTGTCAAGGACCTCGCACCTTCTCGACATACATTGGTCGCGTGAGTTTCGTTCCATTGACTGTGAATAATATAATAATGTAAAAGATTCTGACCACTCCGGCGAAATAAACCAGAGAATCATATAACCAATAAAGGAAAGGAAATAGGACGCAAACTCGACGTGCTGGCCAGCTATCCCCGAACCTAGGGTCTAAAGAATCTGACACCATTAACTGAGCTGGAGACGATATGGAAGCGGCGAAGATAAATTCGCCACAAAAGGTTAAGATTTGTATTAAAACAACTAACAATACTTAGTATAGTACATTCTAGTCGTTTCCTAATTGTGTCGTGTATAATTCCTGTGATCTTTGATCTCTGACTCTAGGCTTACAAGGGACAGTCGAGTACTCGAATGATCGCATATCTGTTAATTTATTCCAGACACGTATCTATCTACAATACGTTTATTGCATTTTGAGTTCCTTCATAAAAAAATTATAAGGAATGATGCCAAAATGCGATAATTTGTGTGTATCCTGTGCATATCCTCATCAGGTGTGTAACCTGGAAGCCCGATACTCACTTGGAAGTGCCGGGATGAATTCTTGGTTAAACGGCTACTGTTTTTAATCGGCATTGTATCTACTGAGCTTCATTCAATCTTGTTGTTACAAGAACTGGAACTAATTAGCTGAGGTCCCCCAATGTTTAGATTCAAATGTTTTTGAACGCACTAAATGAGTCAATACTCCTTAAACGGTTACCCCTGAGACTGCTAAAATACGTACATTGTAAAATGTACTTTCATTCAATGTAATAAACTATAAAATCGAATAAATTTAATTTGTATATAGATATATTATATATATGACAGAGCCTAGTTTAGGGGAGTCTAAGGCGTCTTATCCACAATTAAAATAAGGTAAACGACGGCCGTTTCCGGTGCAATGCACATGCATTTGTTTAATATTTCCGCTTTAATCTCATGCACATAAAATAGAAAATATAACAAGTCGGTTTCATGTGTGTTAACATTAATTAGATACAATTTATCATAAACTATATTATAAAATAATTGGTGAATCCAGGTACTTAGTGGCAGTTGAGTTACTTGACTTATTCTAGTTTTAACCCCATACTCCATGTCCCACTGGTATTGTGAGTTTTAGGCCGACGAATATATTTTAAGCAGTATATTTTATATTGCCACTTATTTGTTTAAGAAAGTACGTTTATCCTATAGTATAACATTAAGTCTTTGGTTAACATAGCTTTTACACATTGAAAGAAAACAATTTTTTTACCGGATTAAAGATATTAAAGATATTTGTATCTTTTCCAACGTTTCGCGTGCTTTACAGCGTGCGTGGTCACGTTCCTGCACCAATTCGACTTAGGGTCCTTCAAGAGCGTACCAATTCTTAAAAGGCCGGCAGCGCACGCGCGAGCCCTCTGGCATTTAGAGTCTATTTAGAGTTCTTGTTCTATAAAAAACATGCCGAATTGGGATTAGGGCACACACTGTCTGTTTACCAAATTTTTTAAAGCAAGTGATTGGCTTTAATTATAAGGCATACGGTTACGTGAGGTTACGCTAGGTTTTTAGCCACACAAACCATAATCGGATGTATTGTGTATGTGAAATAGTTCCTGAGCACGCCATTCGGGCTTTGAACCTGAGACCTATCATCTGCGAACATAAATTAATTCAGTAAACCGATGAGATAATAAAAAAGCAAATATTGAAAAATAGATTGGCTTTTAAAACTCTTTACCGAATAACTTTAGGTGTGGCTGGAATTGTTGGAAATGGTTACCATTTTACGCTGGCAGCCCGCTAACGAAGTATTCTCTTCATTTGGGCCATTCAGCAGTATGTTAACTGGGCCACGAGGACACTTTAAACTCACTACCTGACTTTTAAAACAATTTTCGAGGCACAAAAGACAAATAATGCAACAATGGAGAGAATTTTCGTCACGTAATCCGCAAAAACAAATAGCCTTTCAACTCTTATAGACAACAATACCACCTAGACGATAGCTTTGTTATAAATCCGCCGCCGTATGCCGTACCTGCGGCATGAGGCCAGGTACGCACATTCCGAACATAAAAAACTAGTGGTTCTCCTCAATGAAGACACCTCGAGGCTTTGATTGCGACCAGCGATAATGGGTAGCTAGTTAGCATTTTGTGATAGCGCTGTCATAATACTTGTATATTGAAATTGTAATAGTATTCTTTGTAATTGTATATTATAAAGTGGTGAAATATGTCCGAGTAGAATTAACAATGTGTCCGTCAACGACCTACACAATTTGAAACTAAATTACTCATCAAATCAAATAAGCGAGGGTTTTATTTCATGTTTTCTTTCAAAATACAAATAAACAGAAGATTATCTGTACTTCTATAAAAATATATTCTTACTTAAATGCTTCCATTATTTTAATGACCGACTTTAGTTATCTACATATTAATTGGGAGACGTACGTTAAAACGCTATGTCAATGGGACAGATCTTTTTAATTTCACCCATATATATGACAATTTAATAAAATATTTTAGTTATTATATTTTAAGGTTATAATAATATAACCTTTTGTTCTTAGGTAGACACATAAACATAGTATTATACTAAACCATATATTAGTAGGTTGAAAAAACACTATTCTAATATTTGGATATTGCTTGATTTCTGCAGATCTGTTCGCCAGTCGGCAAAGACCAATCTTTTCCATTCATATCTTTCTTGGGCCACACTTTTCCACATCACTCCTGCGACTTATCTGATGTTTCCCCATCTTTTTTGTGGTCTTTATCTACTCCTTTTGCCTTCCCTAGGATACCATTATGTGACACATTTACTCCATTTGTCTTTTCCTGTTATCATGTGTCCAGCCCATCTCTATGACTTTTGTCTATGACTTTTGTCTTGTCTCTTATGTCCCAGTTTTTCAATCTGTCTGATTTTCTAACAAAGGATGATATTTGGGATTATTCGTATTAATCTCTACCTTAAAAGCGTGCGTCACTTATCCAATTGACGCTGACGTCAGCCAATTTCAATTCATTTGAAATTGCGAGTGCCTCGAAGCGAATTGCCTCGTTTTACACAAATGTCATTCCAGGATACGGGGTCCTTGCAAAAATAAAAATAAAGTATCCGATAGCTATATTCAAATTACGTACTTATGTTAAGTGTCTATTTTAATAGTCATCTTGTAATTACGCCTTAAATAGGCAGCTTTTAAATGCCACGTGCGCTCGGGCTTATATCAAATAAGAAGCTTAATTTGCGTGTATTGCTTGCATTAAATGCGATGAAAAAGGGCATTGCATCTTTTAGAATAGAATTCGCCACTGAGTGCTAATAACGGACGTGTCGGGAGTCGAGGACTGGTTCCTTTATTGAGAGCGGCGACCTCCCGCGCCGACGAGAACAATGAAAGTGAGAGAGCAGGAATGCGCCGGGGCGAGACGCGCGCGGAGGGTAGGCCTGTTCCCAGGCGCGAGCCGAGGAATGCCAACAAAGCCTCCGTCCGCCATTCAACCGCCCGCCCCCGCCTCCCATTTTGATAAACCGACTGCCTCGCCGTATACGATCAAAAATTGATTCGATATTCAACAATGAGCCGTTAAAGCGTTTCTCGTGTTATTGCTCGTCCGAGTATACACTGGTCCGTTCATAAACGTTGCCAAAGTTCACGGCCAGCGTGTTTATCGTGTTTTATTTGCATGTGTCATTACACTCTTATTACAATCGTATCGACCGCAGGCGACCACTTGTCTAAGTTAGACATCGCGATATTAGAAGAACTTCAGCTGTGTCTATCTATACAGACCTTTAACGTGAATAAATGATTGACGTTTTAAACGCTTCACGGCCTCTGCCTGATTCCCCGCTATACAGCGTATAATAATATTTTAAACGAATGAAAGATCCAATGGAAATAATTGTATTTGTAAATGACTAATCACTGTCCGTCAGCGCGGCTCTAGCGCCAAGCGGACTGTGCAGTGCCGACACGTTATGTAATGCTAACTATGCACCCCTTTGCATAGTGCAATGTACACAATACAACGTGTTCAACACTCATTATATCAGAGCCGTTTAATAGAGGAACACGCAATGTTGGAGTAATACAAAATATTGTACGAATATTTACTACCTAAACATCGAATACGAAAACATAGTTGTTACTTTTATATAAAAAGGTGTACGCCGGTATTTGAGAAGTATATTATTATCTGCTATAATCTAACGTTCTCCCAGACGGGACTTAAAGAAACAAACACGATGATATTTTTCCTTCCAATTATTGATTTGCTCGATAGACCATAGGACCCTAGGATATTAATAAAGGAATGAATTGCAACAACCACTTGGCAATGACTTCATTGTTGAGAACGTGCCTCAGTATAATTGTAGTCCAGCGTTCGCCGCAATGTAGCCTCGTGCGGTCGTAGTTCGCCTAACCATTAGATTGTTCATGTATTTATTCGGTATAGGATTACATCATAACAATGATGGCTCACGTTTCGCAATAAACCGACATCAAACAATTGTACTGGATCAAAGTAATCATTGGCGAGCGGCAGCAAGTTTCGTTTTGTCATTTCGATTATATTTAATGATGATGATGGCGAATTAAGACTCCCGTATGTTACATCTATTACAACCTAAAAATCACTTTTCCTTAAAAAACATCTTTAAGGATGTTACGTTTTCTTTTATTTATCGTATCGAAACAGCACTTTTCCTTTATGTATCTAAAAACCAATGTGTTAATTGGTAGCAAGTTTTTTTACGTAGACACTATACATAGCGTTAAGAATTTTAGCTTTTGTCTATATTTCTCTAAATATATAAAGCGGGCAGAAAATACATTTCTTAACATACAACGATTATATCAAACTACATATATGTAAGGCAGAATACAATAAAAAATTAAACAGAAATTTATCATTTTAAAAATAATAAGAGTCACCGAATGTTAAAAGCGCTTTTAAAAACTTTGAAATAACTTAAGCGGAAAAGCTTCGTAGTATTTATAAGATTCAGCATCAAATGTTCCAAGGTAAACATATTCAATTAATGGAAACATCTCTTGACGACAATCAGCGAGAGTAGAGGCGATAAGGTGACCGGCATGAACTAATTATTTACCAATAAATACTTTGATATTATATTGTTAAGTATGTGCGGAACGAAGTTTATATAATAATAATAAATAATGGAGTATATTGTAGGTGCTACAGTGTAGCAAAATCGCACCTGGCTGTTGGCTGTCATCAGCTGTTACGTTGTGTTTGACGAAGAAGTGTTCGAGGCAAGACGCAGGGGCGGCGGCGACGCAGCCCCAGCACGCCGCGAGACACACCAGCACCGCACACCGCATTGCAAAACGGGACGTTTGTAAAAATCACAAGTTATTATTTACACAACACACACGATTACAAAACCGGCACAAGCTCCCGCATCAGAGCACATTCCCCGACTGACGGACGACGACTGGCCTGACGCTAACGACCGCGAACCCACCGCGTTGCCAACGGAGTACGGACTGCCGCGCCTGTCTGGAAGTAGCGAAACAGCGCCGACTACGCTTGCCTTTCGCTAAAATATTTTTTTTTTAGATTTGACAATGGGTATTATATATTTGAGACCTGCTTCCATTTACCAAACTAGTATATTTATGATTTTACATTATAGAATATGTTATTTTCTTTTTGTTCGGGATTGGGAGACTTACTCTTGAAACTTTGACCGACTTCACAATTTCCGCAGGACGATGTATCAATTCGACTTGATTGTGAATCTGAACGCTATAATCGTCATATTAATAAATCATGATATGTTTATTTATCGGTCCGATTACACGTTTATGTAGTCTCGCTTTTAGTTATATTTAATACATAATCGAGGAATCACTCATTTAATAAAATCATAAAACTTTTACATTTTAATTAATAAAAACAGATACATCTCTAAAAGTATAAAGCAAAAAAAAACATAAAATTAACACATTGCATATATACACAAAAAGTTTCACTGATAAAAAGCTACTATTGACTATATTATATAGCATACAATTGTGCTTACATTAAAGCGTCGTTTAATATTAGCTTTTACAGGCGTTCAAAGGCTCAGTCGCATAATGCAGTGCAAAAGCGCTAGATTGTATCCCACCTGGATGTCGTTGTAAATTTGGAGTTGTAATAAAATTGCTGAAAGTATATGTCTCGACTTTACAACATAGCAAAGCAAAGAAGAAGTTTTCTTGGTAAATATATTAAAGAAATTGTATGGAAAAACTGATTCATGGACGCACATTAACTGAAAACGGAGACACGAAAGGGTTTGCAATTTATTTGTTGTTGTATCAAAACTCGATAAAATATAGTGTTTTGTTTTCTGTTTAAAATTTAATCTTATGCGTTCGGCTTGAAGATAGCAGGCTGAAGAAACCTGACCAATCTTACCCTCCACATTCATGGTAATAAGATTTTACGGAGGCGCAGGTAAGATAAACGCTAATTTTGATGTATTGGTTAAATTTAACTTTATACTATATGATAATGTAATAGCTATGGCTAAATTCTGATCCAGATATTTAACAATGAATTTACATTTAAATTTTATTCCTTACAATAAAATTTGAATTGTTGTGTAATACAATTAAAGTTAATATTTCGTTCAATATTTATGCTCTACTACTACGTAATTGTTACTTACGCGAAGACGCTGCATTTTCTGCATCGAATCGAAAAAAATCCCTTATAACATATTATATTTATATATATATTACTCTTTATTCGTTTATTGATGTGTATGACATAATTTTTGTTGACATTGATAAAGTCTCACGAAGATCAGTACAAGATACTATTGTATACGAGATGAAAACGTCTCAGTCGAGAACAGTTCGCGATGACTGAAATATTTAGGTTCCTAATTGATCCCTTATTGAACCATGATTTATGAATGAACGTTATTATATTTATAATTCATTTGGTTATATAAATTTAATGTACGTACGTACTTAGTTCTAGCGATATTGACGATTTACTCGAAAAATAATGAAGCGATCGCAATAGCCTCTTTTTGTCTACTCAAACAGTTAAAATTACAATGAAATAATAAATACTTTATTTATAAACTACCTTAATTAAAAAATAGGTGCTTGCGTTTCATGTACCTTTAGTGCTACATAGTTTTCCAAAAATAGAAGAAGTCATCTCAGCAGATAGATAGACTTTAGCTCAATAATTCACGTCCCCCAGTTGTGATTGTTGATTTTGTAATAATCTCTATATTATTACAAAATATATACAGTGTTCTAACAGCAATTAATGTGAGTTATGTGGTTCTTACGGTATAAAGGTTGAAAAATCAGCGGAAAAATTCAATCTTGTCTGCATATATTTTTTTTAGCAGACGTAGAAGGCGGATGGTCATCACATTCTACGAGCAGAGGATAGATCATGGAGTCTCACTCACCTCACGAAACGAGAGTACTATAAGATGTACCTATTTCATCACCTATTGTTTTCTGAGCGACCATAGTCCTGCAAAATTCGTACCTGCCCATTTGGCTGAAGCCCGAAAGCAATAGCACGAAACCTCCACTAGGAACAACACATACCTAGTGTTATGTATATATTGTGTTATATATATAATGTTATATATATATTGTAAGATAGAATTTTAAATTACAATATTAATTATACATTTTTACACTTTCTATTGATTGTTCGACACGAGAACTAAATGTATGGTATAACCGCGCTTAGAAGCACATTTAGGCGTTGTAGATCTGTTGAAGATGTGTTGATTAGATCCCATCACATGGCGCGGCTACGAGCAGTTGATAGTCCATCGTCCCGATTAGAATAGATGTGTATATGTAGTGTTTTTATCATAGATTTAGATGTATTACTCTAAAAGAGGTACGATTTGCAGGGATACTAATATCCTTATTTCATATGATTGAAAGGGTTCATAGAAAAGCCACGAAAATGATCAGGTCACTTAGGAACAAATCTTATAATAAGCGTCTGAAAGCACTCGTTCTGACTGATTTAGGAAGTAGGCAATTATGAGGAAATCTCATTGAAACCTATAAAATCGTCACTGGCCACTATAATGTTCCAGGTATTGAGAAGCTCTTTATTTTAAGTGAAGATACACATTTGAGGGGTAGTTCTTTAAAACTGAAGACCATTCAATATAACACAAATTCCCTAAAGAACTTTCTTCCAACTTTGAACTCTTTTAAAAATTGGTTTTTTAAAGGTTGGATAGTTTCTCCAAATCTCCAAATACGCGCGCATCAGCTTATTAGCTGCTAGTGTGTATATACATATGTCGCTGCTCTTAGCTGCCAGCTGTGATTGACAAGGCGAGGCAAAGGCGCTTGGAGTTTGGAACCTAGGGGTTTAGTAGTCGAGATCCTGATTCGAGATGATTCGAGATGAATCCTAATTCATAAGGTACCAACGAGATATCACGTTTCAGAGTGACGATTTTGCCTGATGTGTAAGTGGTTGGCAAAGCCTATCCAGTGTCTTCTGACAATCAAGACCCATGAGCCACATGTTAGATCTACACTTGACTTCCCTCAGAGGCATATAGCGGGTGTTTATATTAAAATATAATTGATTACTTATGTAATGATGTTCATAAACGGCTTTTTTATTGAAGTCGTTTAATTGCTTTCTAGTTTTATATTTTATAGTAATTTCTCTTACGTAACTCAAATATATATTAAAATACTAGACATTTATGTAATTAAAATTGTTGTCTCTCTGTGTAGGCATTTGCCTGAGACAGGTTTACTATACGTATACCGCAACTGCGCGCGCATTCATATTGAACCACTCACAGCCGACTAACTACAGACTGAACGTCTTGCTTCTTGAACTTTTACCCTTAAATAATGTCGCCATGGACTTCTGGTCATTTTTTATGTAAAAACTAGTTTTGGTTTATCTTGATTCGTAATTAAGTATACAAAACAGAAATAGTTAAGTTAAATGAGAGCAATTAAGAAAATTATCTCTTTTTACCGCTAATACTCATTTGACATATGTCTAGACTGTTGCCGAAAGACCAGAATAAAGTGAATTAAATCACGTATTAACGGAATGCTGACTCCTGTTGGCCCCTTTGTCTCCATGGCCATATAAAACAACTAGCTGTGCTCTGCGGTTCCACCCGCAGCATGATATTCTATAACTAAGAGCTTTATTAAATAAATAGACTTCTAATTAGTATATTAGTTGACGGCTAAATGTGAATAATTTCCACAGCGTACGCTATTTGGGAAATTTTATTGAACTTTTTCACACCTTGCTTTTGTTAATTCATCCATGTTATCGTAGGATTCTAATGGTTAAATAATCAAATTATTGCTCTTTATAATGACACAAGAAAAAGTTCAAAAATAAACAGACAAGTAGTCAGGCAGCCCTGGTAAGTAAAACCAGATGATGCAAGACTATTCTTGGGTGAATTTAAATTTAATTATAAATTATTTGTTGGTAATATAAAAAATATAAAAGCGGTAACAGGAAGCGAATGGAGAAAGAAAGCCATGAACTGAGTCAGTTGGAAAAAGCTGGAGGAGGCCTCTACCCACGAAGGGTTATCGACGGTTCTGAATTTAGCTAAGATATAGGATATAAATTATAACAAGATAAGTAAAGTAATGTATAAATTATCTTTTGTCATTATTGGAAATTAAACGGCCTTTATTATTATTAATATATAAAAATATATTGTTTTTGTAACTTGGTAGATTTACCTAATAACTGCCAAATGAACTTCTTAAAGAGTAACACAAGAAACACTTCAGTCCTTTTTTACGTTCCTGCAGTGAGGACCAACTGTGGGTCGTTATGCTCCTCTAAACAGATCTCTTTCTACATTGAACGACGCTCTGATTACATGCAAAGCAGATCCATTTAATGACAGTCTCCATGTCTTCAGGCGTAAGATGCTGCAGCCATTGTTGATCCGTGACCAATAGTGACAATTGCAAAGTAGAACTATATAAAATGTACATTTGTATTTTTTGGTCTAGTTTGTCTTTTACTATTAAGGTTAAAGTTATTTTATCTTTGTCATTGTAATGTTTCCCACTAAATGTTGTGCACACTTGTCATTGATGCACATTGATGTATCGTGTTGGTGTATGTCATGTGTTTTCTGTTAGTGTTTGTATGTGTTTCGTCAGTGTGCTTTTTAAAATAAATGAAAAAAAATGTGTACATTTACTAGTGTACACACGTAAGAAGTGAAACTTCTTTATAACCTTATTTTTAGAAATATGATCTACTATATGCAACTTTACAGAAATTGGTTAAATAAAGTTAAATTAGATAAAGTATAACAAAAGGCTTTTATTATCATAGACATGAATACAAATAAGATAATTATTTAATTTTACCTTATTACTACTGAGATTATTACAGAATTTCATTAATTTCAATATAATTATTACGATTATCGTAGGCAAGTGAATTTTAAATCACTAAACAATCGTTATTAATTCCTTGACACTATTATGTTACACAAAATGGTGGCTCGACTTAACACATCTCGCCGCTTCACATTCCAATACTAAACAATCGCACAATATATTTGAAAGGCCCAAGCCCCATTTCGATGATAAATGCCGTTCAAATGCCATATTTATAATTTATCACTCGATAGATAATCCAGGTAGAAGTTTCATTGAGACCGCCGCCTTTCCCCCTCCCTGCTCACTATTGTTGCTCCTCATATTTTATACTTTGAGACCACCAAGCTATCTAACACAACTGGAGGAAGTCCAAATTGTAGACTTATTTATTTTAAATTATACTAACACTTTCAAAATAAGTTTTTAAATAGACTTTTAATGTTTAAGCGCTAAAACTTACACATCGCAGCTCTTTATTAAGATTACTTACTAGAACACTAAGTTCTTTAAATTCCAATGCAATGGCACTTTTATCGTCCTAAAAATTTAAAGTTGTATTAATTATTTTATTTAAAAGTCAAAAAAATCTAACAACCAGACAAAAATATGAGGTGTGTAATAAATTTTCTAATACTTCAAGTTCTTAACGTGATTCCAATAATTCTTTTGAGTTAAGTTCAGGCAACAGGAAGTGGCAATTATTTAAGTAAGTTGGCGAGCGCGGTGCGCGTTTATGTCTATTGTGTCATGCTCTTGCGCATGGTTTTGGAATTTTATTGAAGGTTTTTTGTAAAAACATTCTCGGCTAAATGTTTTTCAGATGACAAACTTAACTTTTTCAATATCAACCAGGAGCGGTCAAGATTTTTATACACATTTTTAATAATTAAGATATAAGATCTTATTTCCCGAAAAACTGTGCTTAAGATCACTTCTATTAAATGACTTGTGGTGGTTCTTCCAAAATCAGTTTCCTAAATTATGGGCTACTGTCTAATTTTACAACACTTTAATGTCCCATTTAACTACCAACCAAAAATACATGTTTTATAGATACTTAAATATAACGTTATAAATGAAACACAAGGCGTGTCGCGTCTTGTCGACACAAGTAGATTTACGCAAAGCGAACAAAAACGTGCACAAAAACAGGTGAACACAAAAGAGATCGTAAAAATTCTTACAAAATACTTTGAGAGATGACAACAAATATGAAGTCCGCTAAATACCTACCTGGGCCCTACCTTTACCTGAATAATAACTGAGCCCACAGCAAACAGACAATAGTTTTATGAAATGTTTTGTAATCTTTTAATGATGTAATACATTCTTATGCGAGTTGACAATGTGCCAATATTACCACGAAAGTATTCACTTCATTTGGAAGTATATCATCATTAAAAATCAGGGTTTTTTAACTATTATTTATGGATCCTTTGAGCTATTTCTACAGATAGCAGTTTAAAGGCAACCAAATATATGATCCAATCACGATAGCCAATGACAAACTAAAATCAGATTATGGTAAAAAACCGCATTCACCGGGGAAGGCGAGGACCTTTACTGTGTATTTCGCTGACTCCAGTGAGCGTTCGTCCTGCCTTCAGGCGATTGACCACCCCACGACTGCCCAAGCCCAAGTGCGAGTCTCGCAGGAGTCATTGAATAATGTTCTCTACGCAAAAGAAGGCCAACAGGAGAAGTCAAGTTGAGATACAATAATTTTGTAAAAATACACCAAGCAAAAGATCACCTGGACATGCAACAATGGATCGATCAAGTGAGGCACATCGACCTTAAAATTATACACTGTCAGAGAAGCGCTGGACAGAAACCGGTGGAAACATATAGTCCGCTCTAGATGCTTCGTTGCTGACCACGACCTGAGCTGCCGGTTAAAGAGAGATGTAATAGGAGGCAAACAGGCAGGAGGCTCACCTGATGTAAAGTGATACCGCTGCTCAATGACACTTACTTTGCTAGAATGCTCGAAAGTGCGTTGCCGGCCTTTCAAGAATTGGTACGCTCTTTTCTTGAAGGACCCTAAGTCGATTTGGTTCGGAAATACTTCAGTGGGCCGCTGGTTCCACATAGTGGTGGTGCGTGGCAAAAACTGCCTTCGAAAACGCTCAGTTGTGGAACGATGGACGTCGAGGTGAAACGGATGGTACTTTGCCTTTTAAAATTTTGTGATGTATATAATGCAACTTTTTCTAAATGATTAAAACGATATCAGATCAATGTATTTGAAGTACCCTCGAATGTCATAGACTCCTCGTCTATGAGGACGACGGAGGCGTCTCTCAGTTAAATATACGATCCGATAACGCTACGTCATCATTGTGTCTCCTAATTTTACAGAACTGTCCGTGTAATTAATAAACCCCATGAAAAGGTCGATTTTAAGGCTTTCAATATTTATGAGGCGGGGTACTGAATGGAACTACAGACATTTCTGTTATATTCCGATTCGCGAATTTTGCAGTATGAGCTTTTTACGAATCCTTGCATTGCATTTTCACGCATGCGCAAAAAAAAATGAAAGCGAAACTATGCGCTATATCCGATCAAGGATTTCATGGGAGGTGTTCACAAGGCCGTCAGCCTTTGTGACTAAGTCCCGAGGAATGCGCCGGCGCACACTCCGCCTGCTTGCCACAAAACGACCTAACACAACCTGCATTCACCCGAATATCGCCCTTTACCTATAGCCATACAGTCTAAACACCAACAATCTCTAGGACATAGGGCATCGTTAATTTTAATGGCGAGCGACGAAATAATCCAGTCATCTGTGATACGGCCTGCGATGACTTCATTTGCATTTTAATTAAAGCCAGAATGCGATGCGTTTTTATATTATTAATTTGTTAATTAATTTGTGTCAGAATTCTTAGGTTTATATCTTAACTAATGTATCATGTACTGGCTTTAGTTCTGATTTTCTAAGTAAATCTGCAATGGCCATACGCGCCACAGAAGGATTATTCAATCATTGTGATATGAGTAGAAAAAACCGCTAATTACCGTGTATGTTTACTGTCGTATTCAGTAATGTTTATACGGATTAAACAAATTGAAAGCATTTAATAAACCAATTATTTAGTTTATTTATTTATTTACAGCCCATGCGTGGCCAAATTCTAACTAAAAATAACATTAAACTAAAATACAATACAATTTAGCTATTTACAAAATTATTAAGCAGCGAGAGTAACCGAGGAATGGGAGCTTGTTGACGCTGGACAGTACGAGCCGAACGCACAGCAAAAAGGTTATGTTTCCGGCAGCGGTAATAATTGTCCGGAACGTACATTCTCATAATTAAATTACGTTTTTAATTTTTATTTATTAACACTTCGTTACACTACAATATGAAAAATAAAAAAATGAACATAATTAAATCAAAAGGACGGCAACTACTAGCGGCCTTATCGATCTCTTCTAAGTAACTACTGTGAGTAAAGAAAAAAATAAATAAAATGTATTAAATTACATAAGATAGGCAAGTAGTGCAAAAATACATGTTATACACAGTTATTAAAACAAAACCAAACAGGAACAAAAAAAGAAACTAAATTAAAAAGATGACACATTAAAAATAGAAAGTAAAAAGACACATAAATCAGGATAATTTAAGATAAGTCTCACGTCAGTTAGTAGTTATTAAGAAAGTAGTTTAATTATGCTTTAACCAAAATAGATTACAGCTAAATCCATACGAAGTTCTAATGAACTATACCCTAAAACCCCAATCAAGAAGGGTAAGGAAAAAAGTTGTACCTTCTTTTATACAAATTTCTTCTATTCCATGTTATGAAAAGGAATAGAAAATACTACCTCCATAATAAAGTGTCAATATTTGCACAGATGGCGCAAAGTGTAACTCAATTTATTTTGACTAAAATTTAAGCAATATTTATCTGGTGCAAATATTGCTATAAGTTTTCAAAAGGCGTTTTTGTTTTTGAGTAGTGTTTAGGTATATTATACATAATAATACATGAGTAAGACTTTTCATTTCTTGATGAAATAGAGAGGGTTTATCCATTTAATAAAAGGGCATTAGAGCATATCAGAATGAGCCTTGTAGACTAAAATTGGGACGGCTGATGGCGACGTGTATCTCGTTCGTAAAGGGGCTTCAGAATGTTTTTTGCTTTTAGATGTTAAATAAAAAACAAAATATCAATTAAATCTCGTTTTATTTTATGTTAGTTTAAAGAGCAATTCTTGAAGTTGAACAACAACCGTTTGCAAATGAGCACCATTCATTTGTTCATACTCATAAGCTGGAACTAAAATTTTCAATAACATTTAGTGGCAAAACCAGAAGGGCTACAACCGGAACACATTCCAGCAAGATGGAGCCACTTGTCATGTTACAAATGACTCATTAGCTGGTCTTCATGATTCCCTGGAAGGGTGATAAGTCGCCGAGAAGACATCAATTGGCCACCGAGGAGTCCTGATTTAATCCTATACCATACGTACCTGCTGATTTCTTCATATGGGGCTACCTAAAAAGCAAAGTTTACAATCCATTTTCACCCAACCTAAAAGTTTTGAAGCAAAGAATATCTAAATAAATCAACTCTATTACAAGAGCGATGCTCCAGCGAGTTATTGAAAATTTTACCTCCAGGTTAAATGAGTATGAACAAATGAATAGCGGGTATTTGCAAACGGTTGTTTTTCAAAAATAAACTTCAAGAATTGCTTTTTAAACTAACATAAATTAAAAGGAGATTAAATTTATATTGTTTTTTCATTTAACATCTAAAAACGAAAAACATTCCGAGGTACCCTTTATATTTTTAGTTTTAAATGTAAATAAAAATACATTTTTTGTAATTAGAAAAACAGTTCTTTAAACATAAAAAACTAAAGAGCATTTGACGAATCTTCAAATAACTAAACCAAACATTTTAATTTTTCTTCTCTCTTTTGAAAGAGTATTTTTAGAATAGATATCTTGTAACTGATACTATAGTTTATGTTGAAATGTTTTATATGAAATGCATTCTAAAACAAATTGTTTAGAAACGAGCGAAGCTAATTTTGTGCAATCCCTCGTTGCAATAAAAATCAGTAAGGATAAATATTTATTTATTAAAGCATATTAAACATAAAATACAGATTTATTTCAACAACGACCACTTGAGTTGCTCCTTCGCCGACTGCAAAACCTGGAAATATTATTAAAAATATATTTTAAACAGTGCATTGATCCATTAATAAGATTTTTCCAAACGATGTTATTAAAACACAAAATAACATTTAGACATGGTCTAATAATTTAATTATGTAATTTTTTTTAGTTTTCTTATAATAATTTATTAATTTTAATTAATACATTTTTTAGTTTAGTTAAGATGGTAACACTGTAGTATTGTCTTTGACTCCGGGTAAATAAATACAGATAACACAACTTTCTCTGCAGCTGTGATACTTTTGACATTCAACACATTTTGTCTTCAGTCACCGTGACCATGCACGCTGTAAAGCACGCGAAACGTCGGAAAATTTAAATTTAAAATTATGTAAAAATTATAAATTTATAATAATACAAATAGCTTTAATCCTGTTAAAAAATTGTGTTCTTTCAATGGTAACACTATTATAACTAATTGACTTTAATTTGTGAAAGATGCAGGTGAGCAAATCGAAGGCAAGTATGTGATCGGCTGACATCAACCCACAGTAACAATATATTGTTACGAAGACGGGTCGACTGCAATGTTTCTAGATTTTTCCACTAGTTAGAGAACTATTCAGCAGGCTGTAATATGATTTCTGACCGTTTCAGGAGAGGGTCAATCACATATTAGGAAATTGTAATTTCCATAATGTTACCCTAGTTTTCAGGAAGCTGAAACCTTTTTTCAGTCGGTTTCAGAACATGTGTAGTAGAGTGGTGCAGTTTTCAGGAGACCCGTTTTCAGGCCTAGGTATACTCCTTTGATGATGGAATATTCTAGACCAAACTTTCTAGGTGTGAGACAAGGACGAAATGATACGAGAGAGAGAGAGAGAGAAGATCAGAACTTTCTCGAAACTGGACTGAGCAGTCTAGAACGCCGTACGACAAGGACGGAGCAACGTGCGAAAGAGACAAAGAGTGCAGACGTTCTAGAATTGTGCAATCGCTACTCAGTAGCAAGCCCGCCTAGAAAGTTCTCGAATATTGTTTAGAATTATTCCCAGGGATATATAAGCGAGCCGAAACGCGACCAGTCGCCTTTAGTTTTGAATGCGATAACAAGAGAGAAACACCGAACCGATAAAGTGCGAATAAAGTGAATACAAGTGATAAAGTACTGTGTGAAGAGTGCATAAGTGGAGTAATAAGTGATTGTTTTTGTGTGCTATAAGTGCATCTCTGCAATTAATTTGTACCCATAAATTCCTCAATAATTTTTCAAGAAATAAACCCTTGAAGAAATCTACGGCATTTTCTATCCGATCCCCTAGCTCGTAACATTTTGGTGTCAGAAGTGGGATAGAAAAATGCCAATTACTCCAAGGGAGAATCAAGAGGAGTCTGTGGCAGAGTCTGCAGCAGCTGCGGAGATGCAGACAATGAAAACTGAGACATTAAAAGATAACTTTGAAAACCTGGACAGTTGGTTATCTAAACAGGAGAAACGCTTGCTTGAGTTAGAAAAGGAGATTCAGTGCCTTAAGATGTCAGGTTTTGTGGAATCATCTAGAACGCTGGAAACACCCACCTTTAATGGTTCTTCATCTTGGGGGTTGTTGGGGGGGGGATAAGGTACAGTTCGATGCTCTGTGCAAGATGAACGGTTGGAAAAATGATCAGGCTGTAGCTGCTCTTATGTTGGAACTGCGAGGCGAAGCCTTGACCGTTTTAGAAGCCATGAAAGGTGATGTGACACTAACGCGACTGCTGGATGCCCGTGAGTCACGTTGTGGGGACTCACATTTGGAGCCAGTCTATAGGGCTCAATTACGGGAGAGAGTGCAGCAACCAAATGAGAGCTTACAAGAATGGGGCCTGGAAATAGAGACGCTGATAAGGAAAGCCTACGCATCCTTACCAGATGTAGCAGACAAGATATTAGTGCAAACCAAGTCAGGATTAGTATAAATCTTGGTCACCCCAAGAACCTGAAGGATGCTCTAGCCCATGCGTTGGAGGTGGAGGCGATTCGGAAAGATCCTCAACCTTACCGCATTAGGGCTATCACGGAAAAAGCTAATGGTCAACGTGAGCCAACCTGTTACACGTGTGGGGAAGTAGGGCACATGAGGTTTTCGTGCCCCAAGAAAGACTTCCGAGGTGATGTGAAGGTTAGACGTGGGAATACCTTAGTTATCGACGGAGAAGTCAATGGAACTAAGTGTAACCTAACACTCGATACTGGAGCTTCACGAACAGTGATCAGATACCAGCTTTTGAAGACATTTTATAAAAGCCCTTCTCGTGGAATCGTAAAGCTTGTTACGGCTACGGGTCAGCGTATAACCGATCGCGAAGGTATCGCAACCTTTAAGATCGGTGGAAGCTTTTAACAACAAGTTTGAACAATATTAATTCATATAGTGGTATCTGGACTATTTGGAATAAAGTTGTATATAAAAGTTTTTAAAAGTTAAAAACATGACAACATTATCTAGTTATCTTTATATGTATGTATCGATAAATTTCAGTACAAAGATAAAAACAAAATGAACCAAAGAATTACCTGTGCGACAGTCTGCTCCCCTAAGGGCACATCGTCAGTCCTCAGAGCAGTCCGAGACACGATCGAGGTCGCGTCGCCGTCCAATATGATGCTGCAAGGTACACGATATCACATGTCAATCAAATTGCACCCAAACTAACCAAACGGTTAAGAATTAATAACTGCAATAATAGCAATAAAAAGCCATATTTGGTATCTAACATAGTGATATACAATAAGAAATGGAACATTCAAAATCTAAGGGTGCCAACGTCAGCCGGAATATTTATTTATTTTATTATTGGTAATCTTACAGCTAACATAAAAAGTAAAAAATAAATCAATGGCGCTACAACCTTTTTAGGTTTGGGCCTCAGATTTCTGTATCTGTTTCATGATCATTCGTTAATCTAATAGGCAAGTTGACTTTTTGGGTCTAAGGCAAGCCGGTTTCCTCACGATGTTTTCCTTCACCGTTTTCGAATGTTAAAAGCGCACATAGGAAGAAAATCCATTGGTGCACAGCCGGGGATCGAACCTACGGGACGATGAGAGTCGCACGCTGTAGCCACTAGGCCAACACTGCTCTATTACAGCTATACACATTATGTAACAATACAGAAAGCCAAAACAGATTACATATAAGCAATATATATGTAACAGAAAACAAGTAAGTGCATTAATAGAGAAAACTATATAAAAAAATTTAAACTAAAGAAAATAAAAACTAAAATGTAACAAATGAAAGACAAAATCAAAGACTTCCTCACATCTTTGGTGAGGTGGGAAAAATCAATACCCTCATAGGTAGTGTCATAGTTAGACAATATTGATAATAAGCTAACGAGCCTTCAGTATGGCCAAAAAGCTCAGTCGTCACAGCCCATGTGCACCTTTGCTATTTGCAGGCAATACACATTACGTAACAAATTGGGGGAGGGGGGAGTCGTCTTGTAAAACGTTACGATGCGAGGCGCGGTTTGAATTACGCGATATTGTTATATTATAATATATATATAATATTATTTTTGACTTTCCAGTTCTTTACACCACGGTAACTTTTAGGTATTAAGAGTCACTGGGGTTGGTCACGAAACGTTTTACTATTGGATACAGAAAACGTTACGGCAGCGTTTAAGGGGGGGGGGGGATCAAGAATCTCCAAAAATTGCGTTACGTAATACTTTAACGCTCCCTTATTCAAAGATATCTTAAGGTTTGGGTTTGTATTTGTAAGCGGGCTTCACTCATTTCTTAATAAGGATACTATATATTGATATATAGAAAAATGTAACATACATGGGCTGCAATGTAACCTATTTGAGAATTTGAACCTTGCTTAGGAAACAAAATAAATTCTTAATGCTCACCCGCCATCACAGATCTCGTCGAAGGCCAGCATGACTGCGTCCAAGTTATCCAGAATCACTCGTTTTTCAACATTTCTTCTCAAGAGAATGCTCACACTCTCATATAACGCTGACAGTACGGATTGCAGGATCAACTGTAAGCATTGAATTTATTATAAGCACCTTTACCACCGAATAGGTCACTTTTACATCAAGTTCCTTATTTAAAGTAAATTTATTGACGAATATACATTATTAACATAACAAAAATGTAGCCATTAAAATGAATGAAAATCATTTAAATGTTTTTATTCTGTTGGCTTCAATAAAATAATTTTACTACTGGACACTATTGTAACTATTAGACCTTTTAAACTAGTATTTCTGTAGATATAGTTTTCTCATAGTATAGACATAAATATTATAATTTATAGTTGATAGTCCATTTCACAAGTAAATCTCAAAAAGCCTCTGGTGTAGAATATATACCTTAGACTGATCCAATTTTTTTTGTTTGAGTAAATATATCTAAAAAGATTCTTTGTTAGACAAAAAACCTCCTAAATAATGAGCTTGCGCATGGGGGCGTCCCTTTAAATGCATAAAAAAAACTTTTTTTTATTTTCATTGTAAATCATCGAAAAAATTTTTTTTCTAATTTCTCTTCTTGGTGTCTTGTAGAAAATTAAATTCTCTACAAAAAAGGTTGCTTTCATTTTTTCGCTAAAATGCATAGGACAATGTTACAGGGCTTTAAAAAACGAAAATTATAAAAAGTAAAATAAGTGTGTTTAAATTTTTTATCTTGTCTGTTTTAAAAAATATCAAATTAGTAAACGATGTCGCTGAGAGAGGGGTTGCTCTTGTTGAGGAATTTAATCAGTTTGCCACTAAATATGAAACTCAAAAACAATATCAATGGAAAGTTGTCCAGCAACATCATAAATCATATCCAAATTGCAACAAGCAAAGTTTTTTGAACTTTAACATTCTACAGGGGTAAATATATTGAAAAAAATTATATGTATACATATTAAATCAGTGTATAATTGAAAATTATAAAATAAATTTACTAATATAATAGAAAAATTGAAACACACATTTTGAGTTTTTATAATTTTCGTTTTTTGTAGAAAATTTAATTTCCTACAAGACACTAAAAAGGGAAATTTGAAAAAAAAATTTACAATTTACAATGAAAATAAAGAAAAATGTTTTTTTTTCCAATGCATTTTAAATGGAAAGGGGACCCAACCATGCACCAGCTCAATTTTCAAGATATCAAGCTCATTTTTAGGAGGTTTTTTTTTTTGTTTAACAAAGAAGCTTTTTAGATATATTGACTCAAAGAAAAATATATATATTTTGAATCAGTCTAATATACCTGTATCATATGCACAAATGTTTTATTGGTTTGGTTTCAATATTGGTTGTGTTCATTGTACCTTCAATAGAATTTAATTAACATACCTCATTCTCATGTGAACTTCCCATGACGTAAAAGAAAAGGTCAACATTACTTCTATATACACAAGTTAATCCATCTAGCATGATGATTTCTGCATTTGCTCTGAAAAGTGACATAACATTTATGGTTAGACAAGTACTAAGACTTATAGCAAACTATGGCTCCCATCTTACAAAATAAAATTTATAATAATATGTAAAAATAAATAATAGTATATATTATTAATAGATAATTAGTAATTAGTAGTAGTTCCAATACCTAGTAATTTTAATTTTGTTTCTTTTCCAATAAACCATTCAAATTCATAAATTATAAACCAGATACATTGCAGAGTGTAATTATTCTACTGTGCATGGTTGTGCTGTGCAAAAGGATTTTTGATGATATCGTTTAAATATAATTTATATCAATAAACCAGATTTTAAAGTACCTGTGAGTCTTGTTAAAAAGATTCTTCTCAAACGCCTTTTGTTCTTTGGTAGTAGGTAGAATAGCTGGATCATAGTACTTTGCCAGGATCCGATTGCCATCGTTATCAAGAATGCACATGCCTTTTACTAGGTAAAGGGTAGGCTCCTACAATAGTATAATAACATTAAACACGTTTATAAGTAAATCAACAACAAATTAAGCAATAAGGCAAATTAAAACAATATATGTTTTGGGGTGATTAGACTGAAGAGAATATGGTGAATCTATGGCTAAATCATTAAGAAATTCAGGCTAAAAAAACACTTACGAATAAGGAGCCATCTATATTTACTTTTTTGTGAACCATTTTGACTGTTAAAACATAAAATAGATTTAGAATTCAAGCACAAATCAGTTCTTTAATTTAAACAGGACTAAATATTTTTTATATAATGTGAATATATTCACATTGACGTGTCGGTGTCAGTGTCAACTATCAACCACGGCAAATATCTGGGCAAATAACAATGTATGTGTACATAGTAGAAAATACAGTCAAGGCACTGCTGTAAACAGACTAAATCAACGAACGAAAAAGGCGCGGGAATTTTTGTTCATGGTAGGCGTTCATTTTTCATTGTGGTGAAAATTTAATTTTACTAGGTAAAACGCCGAGTATAAGCTAGTAGTTTTAATTTTTGTATTATATGTAATATTTATATCATATTTGTGTATAGTGGCATCGTGTAGTCGGTAAGTTATTTTGTAAATATTGTGTTAGCTTTTTAATCATATAAACCCTGCTAATTTTAGTTAAAGAAAATATATAATCATACTATTAAGGTAAGAGCGCATGTTTCACAGTTGTTTAGTTTACTTACTCTGTGCTTTTACGGAATTGACGTCATAGTCAGCCCGGAGGGGATCGTGTCGAAGTAGGGAAAAGGATATAAAAACAAGTTGCACTTGCGCACCCAGGTTAGTTACTAAAATTTTAAAGTATATATATCAGTGAAGAGTGTAAACAAAAGTGCCCAACTGAAGAAATAACCAATACTACCCGACATCAAGTTAACAATTGTAAGAAGGAGCCCCCCGGTCTAGGATTTTCGCGACTGGCAATACTGGTAGCGGGTTGTAAGAAAATAACCTCTACATTTAAATTTAAAGGTTTTAAATTTAGTTAAATTAGGGTAATATAGTATGTATAACATAAAGTGATTATACAGTGTTCTTTGTCGCGAGAACTTGGCAAAACAGGGAGCTAAAACCGGCTATCAACTCAACGCCTTAACGGTAACGAAGTTTAAAATATCGTCAAACCCAGGGAGTATTTTGTATTAGTAGTAATCTGTGCAAGCCACTTAGATTGCCACTTGCCAAATGTGTTGAACCGAACGAACGAATTATCACTTTAATCTTTTTACACTTAATAAAGTAATCTTGCTTTCCGATAAAATAATAACGAAACCAAAAAAGTGAACAAAATAATTATGGTTTGCAAGTTGATCATAAATTCGATTAACCGGTGACCTAACCTAACGTACTGAATAAATTACTTGGTAACCATATTTTTAGTGAATTAAACTTGAAAACATGTAAGTACACAAAATTAATGATTATATCCCATGTTATTTTTAATTAACTACCCGCCAAATCCGATTTGTAAACAAGTACCTAAGTTTTCATATTAAACCAAACAACTATTGTTAAATACTTTAATTAATACATTGATTTATCTATACCTGTAAAATTCATACATGTAATTTTTATGGTTAATCCCCATATTATTTTCTATTTTGTTTCAGGGATGATAATTATTCTCTACCTACACTGTTTTAAAGATATAAAAAAGTGAGTCATAATATATCAGCTGATAGCAAGAAATGCTCTAAAACATTAAAAGGCAGTCAAATTTCAACTACAATTTTTTAAAATCATATAAAAGTGAGTAACATGTTAATTTTCTTGCCTAATCAAACTTGATATTTTTTCATTTGTAACTATTACATAGACAATAGGTGTATATAAATAAACAAACTGCAATAGCTGGTGCTGGTTTTGTATGTGTGTATGTATAATGATATTACTTTTTTCAGAGAAAAGGTCATGATCTATTGACAGAGTATGAAAATCCAAACCAAAACCTCTAAAAAGAAAAAATGTGGCACACACACTGATGAAAATATTGCAAGTACTTCAAAAACTGATACAAAGCACTCTTCCAACTACTGTGCCATAAGTCCTCTAACTACTTCAGGTGTTGATTTGTCTGGGATTTCAAGCTTGTACTATTTTACTAAACGCGTCTAATATTGTCAAGTAATATTTATCTCCTACTGACAATAGATCTATAAATAACTCTTGAAAATGTCTTGGTTGAATTTGTGTAAGCTGTAATTGAGGTTTAAATGGTCTGTGATCGTATTTCATACATTTACAAGTGTCCAAAGATTTTATTAAACTGGTTACCCTTTCTTCTAAATTTGTCCAAAAGTATACTTGTTTTAAATGAGACATTCTTTAATACCTCTGTGACAGGTTTTATTCTAGATTACTATTTCTTCTTGTTGTCTTTTGTCAGCGACGTTAATTACTCTTTCAGTGCATTCATTACTCTTTCATTTCTAAATAATGTAATTACTACTTATGTGAAAAAATTTTTACCATACATACCTCTTCGATACGCATTGCTGGCTTACTCTGTTTTTGAAAATATGGTTCCAAAGCTCTTTTCATATCATGAAACATGCCATGTTTCACACTTTTTACCTCGAAAGGTGAAGGATTCAAATGCAATGCGTGCAAATTTACCGATGAGAGAAAAATCTTGATCGTTTGGAAGATATGTATGTCTTTGTATTGGAAATATGTATTAAAATAGTTCAAAAATAAGTACTACTAAGGCATACAAGAAATTTATCATGACATAATTTTTGTTCTGCCCAGAACATCCATCACTAATGTGTTTCATGCTCATTAAAGTACTTGAGTAGGAAGGATGTCACATCGTTTTGTCCTTTCTTCCCTTCTGTTTCAAAGTAACTGTTCATACAAACTTTATTCTTGCCCAAGTCATGAATTCCAAAAACAAAATTCCACAGTTGTCGACTATAGAAAACATCGCCAGTTCTAATGTGGGGTAGCGGAAGATTTTGCATGTAATCAAAGCTTAAGCACATGATTTCACATCTGTGCTTTTTGTTTTAGGCTTCTTTTTATTTCCCTAAACTTTTCTGCTTTAGCAAGGTGTAAGCTGTGTTCAGTTCATAGAATGTTGGCAGTTTCCGGCAGGGCTGCACATTGAATCTTGAGCTTATAAGCATCACAAATTGCACATGTGTCAGTGCGTGGCAACCCAAACTTAAGGTTATTATTTTTATTCTTCTATATTATTCTGTTCTTATTTTAAAAACATCTTATTAACTGTTAAATCTTCTTGTAAATACAAGCAGTTAGGATTATCTCTTTTCGAATAATGAGATTGTCTTGCTTTAAATGAAGATATGTGTATAGGTTCAGGTGTTTTCTTTGTTCTGTTCTCAGTGTGTTTTCCTCTTTGATCTTTGCTGATAACAATCGTTGGCACTGCCACATTTGCTCATAACAATCGATGCAGGCGGCGAATACGGTTTTTGCCAACTCCATGTATGCTACAAAATGCTGTAAAACAGGTGGGAATTTCTTGCAGTCCAATGCGTATTTTATATTTGAATGTTGACATACGGAATACCTGGGCATTGTTCTTGGTATGGTGCTCGGCTGGTGAGGTTGAAATCAGACCCATCAAGTAAGCGTCCTGATCATTTTTGTTACCACTGAAAAAATGAGCAAATTTGTTAGATACGTTGTTTTGGTAAAAAAACCCTTCAATTGTTTGTGCTTTATTTAATTTTGGGTTTGTCAAGGAATTATATTTGAGAATTATTTGAGGGTCTTGAATTAATGAATTGCAATAATAACATGTGTGAATCGTATGACACTTTTTATTTTACTGAAAAAGAGTAGTGGACTGTATACATATTTGTCCATTCCTCCCACCAAAGGACACGTCTCAGAAGCAACGTGTTACACCGACTAAGTCCCCCCTTTAGCCATGCCAGGACTATGGTTGTATCAGTCCATGCATGTAAGTGTTCGTTAGATATGTTTAACACATGTGATATTTCAGAAATTAGCTTGGCTGCCAACACAGCACCACATAATTGCAGTCGAGATATTGAAATCTGTTTCGTAATAGGTGCAACCTTAGTTTTGGCTGATATTAAATTCACATGAACTTTATCTCCTTCAATGACATGTATACTGCTGCACCATATGCTGTCTGCGAAGACATGTAACTCTGCTTTAGATGTAGAAGAATAACGTAGCCACCTTGGTATCTTGATGCGTTTACTATGTATCAAATTTTCTCTGAATTGTAACCATTCCTTCAGTAAATCTCCATTTATAGTGATGTCCCAATCTAATCCAATTATTCATAACTTCTGGATTAACTTTGCTATAACAACAACCGGGGCTATCCGTCCCAAAGGGTCGTATAGTTATGCTACTTCTGAGAGAATCTGCCGTTTAGTTAAAGGTTCTGTTACTATAGGAACATTTAGAGTATATTTGAATTTGTCTGTCTCTATTAAAACTCACCCCTAATACCGTAACTATGTTATTCACCTTCAAAAGCAGTTCATGATCATCTCGTTTATTCTCGCCGATATATTTTAGCACATTTTTACTATTACTGCTCCACTTTTGTGGCTCAAATCCAACTAAATCCATTATAATTGACTTGTGTCATTGTAGATATTAATAGCATCAGCATCTGTTTCACATGACGTCATTAAATCATCTACGTAATAATCATGTTTAGCTATATGAGCAGCAACAGGGAAATTCGATTGTTCATCATCAGCTAATCTCTGGAGTGACTTCACAGCGAGATAGGCCATGCTGTCCCAAATGTTAATCTTAAAAGCTTGCAATGTTTTATTGGCTCACTGTGGATTTCCAGTCTTAAGGGGGGAGCCTGATTTAGAGGCTTCAAAAAAATCTATTTTTTAAAGGATTTTTTTTGGGAAGGAAAGATATTCACAGGGTGTCCCAAAAGTCGACGTCAAGTCGAAATTTTCTCATAGGTAATGCCACACCAGTTATCAGAAAAAAAAATAAGTCGTGTATTTTTGAAGTTATGGATATTTTTTTGTTATTCCAGAAAATGCACACCATGTGACAGTTTTTTCATTCCTGTTGTTACAAATATTTACTTTTTGTCAATTTTTTTTCTCTTACGTCATCCCGAATAGTGTTTTATGTAACCTATGATCCTAAACTCTGTGCTGATCACTCCAACTTTTAGCAAAATGTCATTTGATACCGTACTAAGTTTTCAAAATTAATTTTCGCACTACTTCAACTGATCGTCCTGAAAAAAAATGTATTACTCCAGTTTGGCAAGTAGCGCAGTTTTAAAAGTTAGTGCATTTAATAAGGATTCTACAGTGGTATAACACCGAGTCCATTATTTCTTAGATCGGCCATAAGAATTTTTTTTTGTTAAACAAAGTCTGTTTTTAACAATCTCTTTGAAATTACAACAAATGATTCTTGCTCACCCAAAACGTTCCTAATGACCACAGCGTGGTTCAAATAAGATGGAGAGAGACGGGTGAGCGGGCGGGCCACGAGATTGTACCACCCCGCCCTATCCATCTGTCTGGATACTCCTGGTTAAGGTGGTTTCGAACTAAGCGGCTGTAATGCGCTGGACAACCATCTTGCTGGAACCAGATATCTCGTAAAATAGTAAGCGGCACGTCCTCCAGCAAATTGGGCAAATGATTTTGTAAGAAATCTAAATAAATTTCAGCATTTAAAACTTCTGGTAACTCAAAAGGCCCTATGACTTTTCCGTTCAAAATTCCAGTCCACATGTTAACTTTGAAACGGTACTGTGATCTGTCTGGTCTCATCAATCGTGGATTTTCGACGTGCCACTCGTGCAGATTGTGTAGGTTCATGTAGCCGTTTTTTTTAAAAGTTGATTCATCCGACCATAAAAAAATTTCTAAGAATTGTGGGTCTTCTCGGTGTTTTTGAATTATTGTTTGGCAAAAAGCAATCCGAGGTTCATAATCTCGAGGTAATAAGGATTTACTCGCTGTACATGAAATGGATGGATCTCATTTTTTTGTAGTATTTGTAGTATACTTTTGGGCACACCTGTGCTGGCCTCAATTCCGTATATCGCCGAGGCGTCTCGCGAGCGCCTTTGTTGTGCGGCGGGAAAGATGCAGGTCGCAATTTTCATCTGAAACAAAAAACCCATATATATATATCCAAACACCTCGTAATCAGCTCGTCCTTAGATAAGTCCTCATACACAGGACGAATGTGCTTCTCGACATGTTCGTCAATTAGACGTGGTGGATGTTTGAAAGCAGCCAGGGTGTTTGTCGTTTCAGCTTTGCGCCACTCGCACCAGCTTTCAGCGACTTCCGGGCAATTGTCGTGGCGAGGTAATTCATCTGTAGAACAATAATGATCAAGTGTGGCCATTATTGCATTTCTCATACCTTCTACAGAATTCAAGTTTCGTCGAATCGCCAGACCGTAATAAATTGTTAATTTTTTTTATTAAAGTGCCACCGAGCTTCTTTAGTTTTCTCACGTTGCGGAGACGAGTACCCATGCGCTTTTGTACATGTCCCACGCACTCGCTTTTGGTCACTGTACACTCATCACCGTATGGTTCACTGTTCAGGATGCCAAGAAATGCTTTGGAGTCACCGTCGCCAATGTAATCACTATACATTACTCCAAATTTCTCGATGGACCTTCAGAACATTTCCAATATCGAATCAACTTCCATTTTCCCGGCCGAACCGGCGTGATTTGAAGAACAATTTGCTTCATGGTTTTCATACCATTTTTCAACGTTTTTTTCTTGATGGCACAGGTATGACAATATCCGCTTTTATCGGCGAGATCGATGACTTTGCCACTGTAGTAACCTATAAGTGTAGTTACACCGTACAATGAAGTATATCCTCGTTTTTTCCACGATCCATCGCCCGAAACTTTCAAATGGTCAGCTGGTCTTCCATTTTGTACGTTGAGTTCTTTTTCCTCTTCAGCAGCTTTTTTGCAGGCGCTCTCAAACATTGTTGTCGAGGCTGTGTATACATGTGTTGCACGATGTGGTCATACGTCGATTTGCTAAGCCTTGAGATATATCCATAAGGCCACAAAAAATGTTAATGCCTTCTCTTGAGATACCCAAAAGCCTCATGACGAACACAATTCTTCTGTTGATTTCGTAGCCGGTGTGGATTAACGGTCCGGATTGAATTTCCCGTTTACCGCATTTACACGACAAAACGATTTTGAATCAGAGACCTCGATGACCGCTTTCGGCACACGTTATTCTCTGCTTACACGAATTGCAAATAACTAACTCAGAAATTGCTAACTCGATTATTCGATGGCAATGAGACGGATAAATTATTAAGTCGCCAATTTGTTTCCACTACGGCTCGTATTAGCTTCTCCATCGTTCGATGCCGAAACATTATGAAATTTATTGCCGTGGAATCTACGCTTCCGTGGCTTTCCACTACGTTCACTTGAAGATTTGCGCACTTTTGGATAGCTCTGCATGATTTCACGTGCCGAAAGACAAATCGAAACTGAACCTAAATGCTAAATGTAGCTTTGCTCAAAAAGATGCTGCCTGGTCATATATACAGTTATAATACATACTTTTATCCCTACATAGCTCTACAATGACCTTCTGCGAAGAGTCAACAGTGTCTCGAAGGACCGTTAGTCCGTTTGCATCATAATACGAACAATAGAGGGTCGGAGCGCACGCTCCGAGCGATCCGGCCGCTCGTATACCTGCTCGACGCTGGCCCAGTCTTTCTTCTATAACTCCGAAAATATTTCGAATTTCCGTCTGAAATTTTAAGGACACATACTTAGATAGTTTAGGAAAACATTTATGCAAAAAAAAAGATTTTTTGAAGCTTCTAAATCAGACCTTAAATGGTAGTTGTGTATCCGAAGAAACCATTTCTTGAGGCAGTTTTCCTGACGCGGAGCACGAAGAATTTCGTACAATGACCTTTGGGCCTACTGCCAGTGGTTAAAAACTTTTTATAAGTACGAATATTAAAAACGGTAGCTTAGAATTTGAGTTAGCTTTGTAAATAAGATCAACGACTTAATATAGGTAAGAACCCAATGATAGCTTTTTACCCGACTGCGCCAGAAGGAGGGTTATGTTTTTCGAGTGTATGTATATATAATTCTTTGGCACGCTCTGCAGCCCGAACGGCTCGATGGATTTTCGCTTCAGAGGTGTCGTTAGATTCGTATATACTGTGATAGTGACACTGGGTATATCATAATTTTTAAAACAAAATAGCTGATTTTTGGCGCCAAATTTAAATGTTTATCTCGCTATTTAGACTAAAAGGCTTGATGGATTTATAAAAAGGGAAAGTTATGTTTGCGACTAAGACACAGTTTTCAAATGTGCAAATGATTTTGGTCCACGTACATTTACCAACAGCAGTCGCAAATAAAAACATTCATCATTTCTAGGATGAACAGTATACATGCGACCAAGTGCATCAGTGGAAAACTTGTTTGCGACGTTGGAATTTCTTTGTTGATTGATTCCAAGTGTAATACAATAGAAGCTAGTCAATGTTGTCGATGGTGCTCTCGGCTCGTTGCTCGTTAGCCTCAGTGAAGTTAACTCTTTGGCCATTTTCCAAATACACTGCTGAATGTACAACTGTGGGATATCTTTCATGAATTTGAAATGACAATAATCGCCACAGTGCTTCATTAGTACTGCTCATTTGGAAGTTGCTGATTTCGTCATTCGCATTTTCCGACGCAATACCAAATACAGCCATGTCGCTGCCTTTTGTGACATACTTGCACAAATATTTGATTGATTTGGCCGAATGACAACTTTCAATGTTGGCATGTGTTTCGAAAATTCGTGATAGCAGCGGGCAATATGGTACTATGAATTCATTTCCGATCTCAATCTCTTGTTTTTGAACTTTAACTTTGATAGTTCGACCATTGTCTTCTTTTGAACGCCAACGATAAACTGGATATCCATCGTTCCCTGTGACTGTTTCAGCAACTAACGGTCGCGAATATGGTTTTGTGCACTTTCCATCAGCCATGCAAGGCGATAATGGATTTAAAGCACCGCACGGTCAATGCACCATCTGTGACGTCACAATGTCGTGTAGATGGGGATCAGTGACTGGATCTGGAATTTCAGATGATATGTCATCCACTTCATTTGAATGTAATTTGTTTAGCAACCAAATTAGGATATGAGCATGCGGTAGTCCACGCTTCTGCCATTCCACCGAGACATATAACAACGCGTGTCACCAAAAACTCGATACTTAGTAAGCACATCCATCATAACCTTGAGTTTTCTGTATCTTGCGGTTTTTGAACCCCACTCACTTTCAATTTCCGTCCACTTCGGATTGCATGTGAACGTAATAAATAAATCCGGAGTTCCATAATTTCGCACGTACGTAATAGCGTCTTGAGCGTATTCGTGCATGTGGCGTGGGCTTCCGATATAAGATGATGGGAGAATCGTCAAGACGTTCAAAATTCTGAACATCGCCATCTGAATGAATAGCATCACGCAAGTGTATATAGTCCTCAGATCGTAGCTTTGCCTGATTGAATCGGATGAACGCTAAACGTTCGGTCTCAACTTTGACATACATGTCGACAGCGAATTTCTGGAATAGCCGACGGCACTTCGGAATGACATTCTCCTCATGTGTACTAATCATCATACGATACGCATAGTAATTCATTGCGCTTAGCTTTTTATTCGTTGATATGCCTGAAAATGCAAAATCAAATGAATTGTTAATGGAAACCAATAATAGCAATAATTAGTGTGTGAATATTGTACCTGTAGTTGGATCGACCATCTTCAACGTGATGTCGTATCCGTCTTGCCCTTGCCAATAAATGATTGGATATTGTAACGCATCGTACAAACGATGTGTCTCGTTTACACGATGCATGATATTGCTTCTTCGCTGAACGACAATGTCTCGCGATTTAGTTGGATCGCCAACAATAATTGCAGGAACATCATTAACGGTGGGTGCATTGAATCTTCGCACGTGTTCACCTGTTGGGGTACAATCCGCTCTTATGGCAAATTTGTGCGTGTCCGATGGAATTTGTTCCAATGCTGTTTTGAACATATTAACCACAGCATTATTAGCGTGAAAAAATGCTTGCAACTGTTCAATAATAATGTAGTGTGTGGTGTATATGTAGTTGTTGTGTTGCAATTCATTGTGTTGGTGTGAGGGATTGATTATGTGTGTTTATCTTTTACCTTTCAAGTCCCGCCTTCTCGAATGATATTAGCTCCAAAGGAAGTCATGCGAAACCAGTTATTGTATTCAAGGATGTGTTGAAGAAAATGGCTGGAATCGGGATCACTTCCATCGAACAATGGTTTCAGTGGCTGTAGTGGTGTAAGTAATGGATCCAGTTTGACTTTTCCACTTGCGCAGCACAATCCAGCCGTTTCTCTTTTGAACTTTAACGCATTGCAATATCGGCATATAGTCGTCATTGGTCCAATATATAAATTTTCATCATCACTGTAGTTCGCAGTGGGATCATATTGGAATGCCAAGCGATTGAATGATGCCAATGACCTTCGTGTGCTCACGCGTTGTCTCTGTTGACATCTGATTACTGAATGAGACAGAGCAAGACAATTAAAACAGAATTTATTCTACTGGACGAACTCTTGCTTTTCTTTTGTAGACATGCCTGCGAACTCTTTACAATAATAGATGTAGTGTTGACTACTGCATAACACACATTTGACTTCCTGCTTTTTCACATCCTTGTGTATACTTGAATAAAAAGACTTAGGTTTAGCAATAGGTGTAGAAACAGGCTTAGGGTGTCTAAGCCTGTTTCTACTCTATGTAATTCTTCTGTATATAATTTTCTTAAAATTGCATATCAATTCAACAGTTTATTGTTATAGCGTTTCACTAACTGGTTCCACGCCTCGTCATAGTTTGCGTCCGTAGTTGAAAAGTTGCGTATGAATAGTTCTGGATCACCCGTTAAATTACTTTTCAGATAATGTAGTTTTTGTACCGGTGTAAAAGACTTGTTGTTATGAATCAAGGAGCAAATTAAGTCGTAAAATGTTGTTCACTCTTCATATTTTCCTCCAAACTTTGGTATTTGTACTGACGGTGTACCACAAAGAACGGTTCGGTGGCCGTCGATACACAATCTTATACTAAGTCCTGAGTACATACCTCGTTACAATATCTTCTTACCAGGAAGAAAGGCACACAATATTATCAGCCGTAAGGATTTGGAGAAATTCTATTAGTTTGGGAACAAAGAGAGGTTAGACTGATGCTAATACCTTGCCTCACGATAGTTCTCAAAAAACGCACTAAACAGTCACTATAAAATTTTAAATAGCGGACGAAACTATTATCAATTATAATTAACAAAAAGTATATATCAAAATAAAAATGTGTCTAACGTAACCCGAGTAAATCTCAACAATGACTCAACTAATAAATGTGACGATCGGCCGAGGAAAAATATTTGGGACCGCCCTCGGAAAAAATTATAAAATTAAAATTATGTATTTCGAACAAACGGTAATTTAACATCATTTATTAACCTCTGTTCATCGCCACCCGCTATGGAGGTTTGCAATACAGGAGACTGCTGTTTGATTAGGTTTTGTAAATCCTCCTTCATACGGGACTTATACTGAATATATAATTCATCAAAAGTTTTCATTAAAATAGGTACTTTCTTGTAATAAAACAACGTGACTGAGCGAGTACCGGAAAAGAACTGAACTTTATTTTCTAAAGACAAAAGTAAAGAATCTCATAGACAACATTTGATGACACTCTGGTACAAGATGTCGCTAGTAGTAGGTACATCTATATTTTGCTATTTATAATACTCCCACTCAAAATATAGATACTATATAAACAAAAGAAACAATTACACTTTAACAATACCTAAAGTATTTAAATGTTTATAATGTTTTACAGCAGCGAGACTTTTTGTAAACAAATCTGCAGGCATATTTGATGTACATAGATAATTAACACTTATAATGTTTTCATTAATTAATTCTCTACAATAATGATATCTGACATCAATATGCTTCGTTTTATTATGGAATACAGGGTTTAACAACAATTTCTGTGCGCTCATACTATCATTATATAAAATGATGTTATACATCCTTTAGTAAGTTCAAATTGTAAATTTCTCAAATAAACTGCCTCTTTGCAGGCTTCTGATATGGATACATATTCAGATTCGGTACTAGAAAGTGTAATACATTTTTGCTTACTACAACTCCAAGATATAACAGACCCAGACAAAGTATAACAAAATCCTGAATATAATTTCCTATCATTAACATCACTGCACCAGTCTGCATCAACATAACCTTCAATGTTTGCATTTTTGCCCTTACTATATTTTAAACCTAAATCTTTTGTCCCTTTCAAATACCTTAAAATTCTTTTGGCATAAACCCATTGTTGTTCAGTATTACAATTATTGAATTGACTTAAATATGACACTGCATAAGCTACATCGGGTCGTGTGAGCACAACTAAATACATTAGGCTCCCGATAAGCTGCTGATAGGGATTTTGATTACTACAATCATTTTCCTTCTTACATTTTAAGTTGACCTCCATTGGAGTATTCAGTGTTACAATCAACCATATTGAACTTAGTCAACAATCCATCAATATATTTTTCTTGACTTAAAGTCACAGTACAATTATTATTTTGTTTATCAAATACAACTGACATGCCAAGACATTCCTTTACAATTCCCAAGTCTTTTAATACAAAAATCTTATTCAACATATCCTTAAGATTACTAGTTTCATTTCTATCATTTGAGAATACAAAGAAATCATCGACATATAATGTCACGATGGTTTTACTGCTGCCAGCAAATTTTGTATATAAACATGGCTCTATTTGGGACTTAATATAACCATTAGCTAACATGCAACCATCCACTTTCTTATGCCATGCACGAGATGCCTGTTTGAGACCATATATAGCTTTGGTCAATTTTAAAACTTTATTATTTGGACAGACATAACCTAAAGGCTTTTGCATATATATTGTCTCAGACAGATCTCCATTTAAGAAAGCAGTTTTCACATCAAGATGTGTTACTTCTAGGTTGAACTGCACTGATAATGCGAATAATAACCTAAGTGTTGTATGCCGTACTACTGGAGAAAATGTTTCACTATAGTCCACACCATATTTTTGACTACACCCTTTAGCCACAAGTCTGGCTCGATAGCGGACATTATTTTCACTATCACACTTTTTTTTTAGAACCCACTTGCACTTAACTATATTGCCACTTGCAGGAATATCAACAACTTCCCACGCTTTGTTGTCTTCAAAGCTTTTCAGCTCTTCTTTCACTGCCTGTTCCCATTGCTCCTTCTCTGGTCCCCTTAGTGCTTCTTCTAATGTCAGTTCATCACTAAAATATTCATTACACTGTTCTGTGCACATATATCCAAACCTTTCTGGTTTTTGTCTCACCCGTTGTGACTTTGATGTGGTTTCTGGTTGCTGTTCTTCCTCAGATGTCATGGACTCCTCCTCTGGTACATAGGTTTCATCCATGTCATTCGTTAAAATGAATGAATCCTCTCCATCATGGTCTGACACCTCTCCCACTGAAGATGTATGTGGACTATTTTCTGCTTGTTTGTCTTCTACCACTTCCATTTCAATCATATTTTCTTGATGAGATAACTTTTCATTTATGAAGACAACATCTCGACTGGTTATAATAGCCTTTGTTGAAGGATTGTATAACCTATACATCATTTGACATCCTCAGGGTAACCAACCAGTATGCATTGTTCTGATTTCTTGTCCCACTTACGTCTTCTCTCCTTGGGTATATGTCTCATGACAGTACTACCAAAAATCCTTAAATGACTGAGGTTGGGTTTGCCTCCTGTCCACAACTCGTACGGTGTACAGTGGTTCAATCCACCTTTTACAATTCTATTTTGTAAATAGACTGCTGTGTTAATGGCTTCAGCCCAAAATTCCTTGCCTAATCTTGCATCAAATAAAAGGCATCTTGCTTTCTCGATCAGAGTCCTATTCATACGTTCACAAAGCCCGTTTTGCTCAGGAGTATAGGGATTGGTTCTTTGATGAATTATACCCATTTTCTTCAAATAATTATCAAAATCTCTGTTACAGAACTCTGTGCCATTATCACTTCTAAGTATTTTTATTTTATTTGACGTTGAATTCTCAACTCTTGCTTTATATTCTTTAAAATATTGTAAAGTCACATTTTTACCTTTTAAAAAATAAACATATGTCATGCTGCTGTGATCATCAACAAAAATGAGAAAGTACCTTGATCCTCCTAGCGATACATTCTCCATTGGGCCACATATATCACTGTGTACTATTTCCAATAGCTTAGTACTCCTGTTCCCTTTATTATCGAAGGGCAACCGACTTTGCTTTCCTTCACAGCACACTATACAGTTGGACTTGTTGATGTCGGCCTTCTCAGTTAATTTGACCCCCTCCACAGCATCCTGCATTTTATTCATGTTATCACTGTTGACATGTCCCAATCTACGATGCCAAACTTCTGGAGACTCTGCTGTTGCTGCCACCAAACAAGATGAAGTATTTAGTTTATAAACTCCATTTATAAGTGATGCAGTCGCTACTAGAGTGTACTGTTTATTAAATATCTCGCATCCATCGCTTGTAAAATACACCTTGTTACCCTGCCTTATCAGTTGGCTTACTGACAATAAGTTGGTAGATAATTTGGGCACACACAACACTTTTTCAACAGTTATGTTAAAGTCACATCCTTCAGTTGATGTTGTTATGTTTACTTTTCCACAACACAACACTGGGATTTTATTCTGGTTGGCAACCATGATTTCCTTGGTGAACCCAGAATAACATTCGTCGACCATCCAATCTTTATTGCTTGTCAAATGCGAACTTGCCCCAGAGTCGACATACCAGTCACTCTTGTCAAATATTCTGCTAAAAAACACGGCACTGAATGCATTACTTGTTTTTGACGATTTATTTTCAGAATTCTTATAAGATTTATCTTTATAAGTGCATTGATTACGGTAGTGGCCATGTTGTTTACAATTATAACATTTGACGTGTTGCTTTTCTTTGACAGATGTCGACATTCGTTCATTCTCACCATCTTTCTTGTACATAGACTGTGTACTCTTTACACTCTTTGATTTTTGATTCTTGCGGAAACAAGCAAACGCATTGTTGGCATCACTGTCTTCCGGTTCAATGTCCATCAATTTCCCTTTAATGATTATCATGCCCGAATGCTCGATTGCCATTATCATGGGCATATATTTTTCAGATAATCCAGCCAACATGATAGATCCGATCCACTCATCACTTATGCCAAAACCCGTACCTTGTAATTTCTGACCAGCTTCAACAATTTGTGTTACATATGACGTCATCGAAGTGCAATTTTCTAATCGAATAGATATTAAATTCCTCAGAAGACTTATTTTTCTTGTAAATCCCGAGTCATCGAATAACATCTTCAATTTATCCCACAATTCTTTCGATGTTGCTACATTCTTTATATGAACATAAAGAGCCGGGTCAATTGTTAGAATCAACTTCGCTTTTGTTCTCGCATCGTCTGCAGCTGCTGGAGCAACGTTGGGCTCAGGTTTGATACACCCAACCATTCCCTCTAAGACAAGGAAATTTTCTGCCGCGAAACACCATTCACTGTAATTTTCACGCCCTTGCAGTTTCGGCACACTAATGTGATAGTTCGAACTGGACGCCATTACTGATGCCTGACGCGACACAATAAATCTGCACAACTCAACACACTTAGTCCTATTCTGCCACGAATTATTATTATCGATAATGTCCTGATAATCAATAATTATACTGTCGCGAGAACTAAGTACCTTTTTTGAGCCAGGAGCGGCCTGGGCCCATAACCTGTAATAAAACAACGTGACTGAGCGAGTACCGGAAAAGAACTGAACTTTATTTTCTAAAGACAAAAGTAAAGAATCTCACAGACAACATTTGATGACACTCTGGTACAAGATGTCGCTAGTAGTAGGTACATCTATATTTTGCTATTTATAATATTTCTCTTTTTACATCTTTTCATGTTTTTAAAATTTAACTTCTATGGCCTTCTTTAAAGTCCCGCCATAATTGTTTAAAAACTAATCGAGTTTCTATATATGATATTTTTATTCCGTCTTTCGGTGATTTCCTATAATCCTTTTCTGCATTTCTTAATGTCTCCAACAATTTAAATTGATACTTAGAGACCCTCCATCGTACACTATGACTTTGAGCGTAGTTCGTAATTATTCGATAACTCAGATTTACTGAAAAAACTGAACACATCCCAACGTAAAAGTATTTCACAGTATGGTGCATATTATAGCGTACTTTATTTCGTTGTTATAGGTTAAATGCACTTTTATAACGTTATTATATCACTGTAATGAAAAACTGATCACTTAACTTCCAACTATTCCTTATCGCTTAGGAATGCAAGTATCTATTGTTCTCACTGTTCGCCAACTATCGAACAATAGCGAAGTTATCTGGCTCGAAGGACCATATGTTAAGGAATTGAGGGGCTTGAATTAATGAATTGCAATAATAACTACAACGTACTAGACGATGACCGGGAATTAATTCGAGATGGAATATCACGTTCATCTGTACCACCAGTTGTTTCAAACCTAGATGCTTCAGAGATAGACATAGAATGACTATTTTCATTTTCAGGTTCTCTTCGATGACTATTTTGTCCTAATCGTGTTATTAAATCTGTTAATTCTTGAATATAATCGTCAAGGTTTCCGTCAGTGTTTCCTACATTAACTACCATTGATTGGTTATCTTTATCGCTTTTACCGAGTGCATTCAATTTTTTTTTGTTTTTCGTTCTTATGTATAACTTTAAAGTTGTATTCGGTTCTTTGAGAGAATCTAACCAAGCTATTTTTTTTTTAATTTCGCTGTTGGCCTAAAGGGCCTTTATAGCTCAGCTCGGTCTGTTTTGGCGAACGTAGCTCGGCCTGACATGGCGTTTTCTCCCGCGGCTAGCTCAAGGGCGTCTGTCGCACTGAATCGCCTGAAGGGCAAGACGGAAGCTCACTGAAGTGAGCGAAGTGCGAAGTAAAGGTCCTCGCCTTCACTAGGTTGACGGCTAAGCACTCGGCTTTTTCGTCGTCGGCGAATGCGTCAGGCAGATTTGGACGCTTGATAGGGGGAATGGGGCTCAAAACCGCGCATTCCTGCATGCGCTTGTAGATGCGGGGGATGCCGGGGTATGTTGTCTCCGGGTGACTACCCGGATGACTCCAAAGGAAAAAATGCGATTGTGAATGACATCTTTATTTGACGTGCTTTTGCGTCGATCGCTAAATACAGACTGTCTCCCTTATGTGTTGTTACATTGTCACTTATAAAACTACGCTCACAACTATATAGTATATATATACCCCTACAACTACTCCCCCCTTTTACAAAAATGAAATGTTTCTTCTAAACATTTTAAAACATAAATACACAGTTAAAATGAAATACAAGAATTCATAACACACAATTCTACAACACAAGCTATTAATAACGACGAGCAATCACGCGTACTGCACTGTAGGTTGCATTGCCTGTGCCTTATCGGTAGGCGGCATCTCCATCGACACAGCCTTCATGGTAAACTTCTTTAAACTCTTATTTATCTTCTTATATAGAAAGTAAACACCAATTACTAGTAATAACACCAATACTGCTGCTATAAATGTGCTGTATTATTCGATTTTTTCTTCCAACGTAGTAGCCTGGTTGGCACCATTTTGAGCTATAACTATACCTTTCTCTTCTTGTTTGCTCTGATTTTTACCCATTTTTTTAATATAATTTGACAAACAAATTAATTGAATACCTACTATAATAATATAAAGAATAAATTTAATGTTATATATTATTGCGGTGCTCAAATTGCAAAAAACTAACCTACTTACGTATGTCCATAAAGTGAACGCTACAGTGCAGTATCGTAACAATATCTTACATCGCTAGCTATAACTTAAGCAAAAATACTTAATCTAAAACTGAGCGCTTAGCTTTAATTCGCGAATCGTACCGGCTTTTTAATAACACGTCCCGAACGCGTCTTTTTAAAAGGCTTGGGTTAACGTCATTTGAACTAGGGGTGCCGGTTCGATGTTTTTCTGAGATTCTAACTCCGGCAACACATAAGCGGGCTTCAATCTATCTATAGATATACTAGCTGTACGATTAGTAAATTGTATGACAAATACTTTGGGACCTCTCTTAATTACTCGATATGGACCATCGTATGGTGGTTTCAACGGCTTGCGCACCGAATCGTCTCTGATAAATACAAATTCTGCATCTTTTAAATCGGGATCCACGAAATATGGACGGGAATTACTATGCGATTTCGGGACGGATTTTAACGATTTTATATGCTTTCGGATACCCTCTACTAATCGTTGGGGCTCTGCAGACCCTACCTGCGTAGAAGAATCGTAAAAATCACCTGGTAATCTAAGAGTATTTTTAATGGCTTCTATTTTATGTTCTAACGGCTTAATACCATCCAGAGACACCTCGTATCCTAAGAATTCTAACTTTGTTTGACCAAAACTACATTTACTTAAATTTATCGTTATACATATACATATATATTTTTTATGTTCTTCAACGGACGAACTAGCAATAAGTACATCATCTATATACGTAAATAAGAAATCTAAACCACTTAGTACTGTATGACTCATAAAACGTTGATAGTTTGTGCAGCATTACGCAACCCGAATGTCATGCGAGGAAACTCGAATAACCCGAAAGGCGTTGTGATCGCTGTTTTCTCAATATGCTCTGGAAATATAGGAACTCCATGGTAGGCTCGAACCACATCAATTCGGGACATAATTGACTTCCCTTCTAAAATATATGTAAAATCACGTAAACGCGGTAAAGAATACCTATCTGGCTTCGTGATCGCATTTAATTGTCTAAAGTCGCCGCAAGGACAAGGACAGGTATTTCCCCATTCTTCTTGGGTACTACGTGTAACGGACTAGACCAACAACTCTTAGAAGGCCTACAAATCCCTAACTCCTGCATTATTTGAAATTCCTCCTTAACTTTTTTATACTTGTCGGGTGCTAATTGTCGAGCGCGGGAATGGACAGGAGGACCCGTCGTCTCTATATAGTGATATACGTCATGTGACGGCGGATCGTTAAAATTGCATGGTTTAGTAATGTTAAGAAACTTACTTATGACGTCACGGTACGGGTGATCTTTATTAACAGTATTTAAACTAGAGCCACTAATGTTAACTATGGATGCCAAGGAATTAAAATTAGTTAATTTATCTATTAATTTTCGGGACTTTAAATCTACCAATAACCCAAAATGTGTTAAAAAATCAGCTCCAATGATTGCCTGTTTCACATCGGCTATAATAAAATTCCAACGAAATGCCCTCCTTAACTTAAAATTTACAACTAACATTTTTGAACCAAAAGTATTAATAACCGTACCATTAGCAGCATATAACTTAAAATCACTACATTTTGATCTGGTACCGTTTTTATCTACTGGAATGACGGATACGTTTGCGCCGGTATCTATTAAAAAATTATATCCACTATTACTGTCCAAGATGCATAGGCGTTGTGCTGGGGCGATGGTGCAGGTGATGGTGGGCATCCGCCTCCGTGACCTGCACCTCTAGGGGTTTCCGTTCTTCAAAGCGCAAGGGGGTACACATTTGGTAGCACGGTCTTTGAAACGGTAATGGTAAAAACATACCCAATCACTCGGCGCACGGGACTGCGAACGCCGTCGCTGCCCACGGCTGTTACCTCTATAGGGCGGGCGAGATGATGTACGGCTCCTCAGCAACTGGTCGAACTTGTGGCTCAGCTCCGCAATGGCCGCATGCACGTCGTTGTCCTGGTCTTGCCGAAGACCGCCACTTGTCTTGACCTCCGCCAATTGAGGTGGCTGGATGGATTCTGCTACCTTGTCTGCGACGTTGGCCAGTTGATCCAGGTTCTTGGTTTCCGTGACTGCCAGAACTACACGAACTGCTTGCGGTAAATGAGTCTGCCACAAAATACGGAGATTATCGTCCGGAAGCTTCTCCCGAGCCAGGTCCTTCATCCTGCGTAACAACTGAGACGGTTTCTGTTCTCCCAAGTCCATCTCGCTGATGAGCTTCTGCAGCTGCCTCGTTTCTGATTCCTCAAAAATGTCCAGAAGCTTCTTCTTAAGAGCTCCATATTTGTCTTGTTCGGGAGGCGAGAAAAGGATGTCTGTTATTTGTTGTATCACATCCTTTACCAATTTCGACACCACGATGTTGAATTTGGTATCATCTCCCATCTTTTGTGGTAACAGCACGGATTCAGCCCCGACAAACCATACACGGGGCTGATCTGTCCAGAAATCAGGAATCCGGGAGGTGACTGACGTCACCGCTGCGATTTCTTGCGTGGCCGCCGCGTGCGATTGTGGCAATGCCATCCTATCATCTGAATTTCGGAGTCTGGGTTTCTTGTGCCGTCGGGGTTGCTTGTGTAGTCGGGGTCACCCATGTAGATGCGGGGGATGCCGGGGTATGTTGTCTCCGGGTGACTACCCGGATGACTCCAAAGGAAACAATGCGATTGGGAATGACATCTTTATTTGACGTGCTTTCGCGTCGATCGCTAAGTACAGACTGTCTCCCTTATGTGTTGTTACATTGTCACTTATAAAACTACGCTCACAACTATATAGTATATATATATACCCCTACACGCTCTTTAAGGGGTTAGGGGTAGCCAGAGGCACGAAAAAAGGAGAATTCTCAGTATTTTTTTTTGCTATTAAATCATGTTATTTTACAAAACTAGTAATAAGGCATTATTATACAATGTTTTGACTTGAAGTCACGAAAATTAAAAAAAAAAGTAATTTCCAAAGTTATAGCTGTCTGTGTTGACCCGGTTCCAAAAGAAGGTCCTTGCGGTGACAATCATAAGTCCTTGGAGATTCATCTAAAATCAATCGAATGAAAAAAAATTATAAATAGATAATCCTGAAAAAAATGTCGGCCTCAGGAAATTTTTGTCTAGATTTTTGGGAAAAAATCAACAGTTATTTGGTCTTAAAAAAATCGAATAAATTAAAATTTTTGAAAAAAATAAAATCCTTCGATAAGGCCCGAGTTTATTATGTATTCCAAAAGCTATATAAATTTTATTAAAATCTACTGATCGGTTTTCGAGTTACAGTTGTCACCGGTTCAAAAAACATCGTTTAGAGTCTCTCACTAGATTCACGTACAGAAATACGAATTATTAAATTACTTACATCGAGTCATCTAGTCCTGGACCATATAATATGGCTATGGCTAGTTCTTCCGCCATTAGGGAAGTTTCCAAAACATCAATTTGCTGTTGCCTACGAAGCATTCTGCCTTCCCGAGTGTTGTCGTTGGCGCGCTGATCTGCCACTTTCACACGTGCAACATCCAATTTTTCAGCATACCGATGGGAATTATACCCACAATTAAGTCCTAGGGTATCCATAATCATTAATAATGAATTTGTACCTTCATTAAATATACAAGTAGCTATGTATGCAGCAATTTGTACGATAATAGAACTAGTATTCACGGTTTTTGGGCATATTTTCCACACTAGTTGGTTGAAGCTCTCATTATTATTCTGATTGAATCCACCTACACATCTTGAAAACGGATTTTCATCACTCGAACGGTAGTAGTAAAAAAAAATTGAAAATTCTGACTACCCCTAACCCCTTCACACGTCCACTGCGTTGACATTTTTGATGGGCTTTCAGCCAGTGCGTATGAGTATTCTCAGCCTTACAAAATACGTTTTTAGAAAACATTTAATATATAGCTCAAGGACGATAAAATCTTTTTGATATTTTACCGTAATAAGGTTAAATAGTTGTTAATGTTTAATCAAGCTTCGCTTGCATTTATGACATTCTGGCACTAAATTCTACATCTATTCTGCCTCACATCGCACTGAAATAAAGTTTGATTTGTGTCTCGACTAGTGATGGGAATAAAATAAAGTTGTATTTAATAAACTATCAATTAAAATGTTTTTCATTAAAACAGAGCAAGCAGAAGGATTTGTTACATTGAGCACAAAAAGTAACAATTTTTGTAGTTTTGTTGCAGCTTGACTAGAGGAGAGTAACCAAATATGGGCTACCATTTTGCTTTTGTCTCAAAAATAAAAAAAACTATTAAAAAATTAACCATTTATTGACTTCAAAATAATCACTCATATATTTTTAAATAGCTAAGTAATAATCTTATGTTCTTAATATTATAATATATTATAAAATTGAGCATTAAACAAAATATCAAAATAGACGCTAAATATGGAACAGGTACTCAAATATATAGAAACATCTTGTACGAAAATAACGGTTATAAATATTTATTTTAAAGGAGATCGAATTACTTTGGTAAATGGTAGAAATCACATAATTTACATACAAAAATCACATATCTAGGTGTCGAACTCTGGGCCAGCACATTCAAGTCATTATGTGCCCAGAGCTTACACATTAAACATCTGACCCACAGTTCTGCAGCTGCGTTTTCGGAAAAAAGTTCCTGACAAACATACACGCTGCATCGACAGTGTTAGGAGCCTCTCTTCCTATAGGAGCATCTAGTTCACTATCTGAATCATATTGGATATCTTCTTCACTTTCACTTTTCCGTTTTTGGGGCGTTTTTGTTCCGCGGATTTGTCCGCGTGAGTGTTCACTGAGGGGGCCAACCTTTGTGTTGATCGTGGTCAGCGAACGGTTTGCGCAAAATGTTCCCGCGCGGCGGTAGGTGTTTTCTGCTCTGAGTATAGGGCACGTTGAGTGATTGGCTGGATGTGCACCCTTACAGTTGGCGCAGGTAGCGGGGTCATCCTTAGGACGCGGGCACACGGCTGCACGATGGCTACCTGCACACTTTACGCAGGCAATTGGTCGGTGACACTGGTGTGACGAGTGTCTAAAGGATTGGCATCTGTGACATTGCGCGGGGCCCTTCCTTCCGCGCCATGCCTCCAGGGTGACGCCGGGCATGCAGAGAAGCTCTGGTACGTTGTATATAGAAGGGATGACGTGCGGATTCGGCCGCGAAGCCGAGGTCACGTAGGCCGGTAGTGATGTCCTCTAAAGACGTGTCAGCCGGAATGCCCCTGATGGGGCACCTCCTGTCCTGTGTTTTAAGTCTCGTTCTGCCGGGAGTACGAGAACCACGAGATGTTTTCGTTGGCCTCGAGTTCGGTGAGGTATTTTTGGATTAACCTGTACTCACCCTCTTCGTCGGGTGTAAAGCGGCATTCGCGTCCGTCCGTACGGGCGGGCATTGGAGGCGCGGCCCAAGTTTTCTTTAACGATCCTGAAGTGGTGGGTCCAGTTGGGCAGGATTTCCACTACGAGCGGAGGAAATTTGGGCCTCGGTGGTGCCTTGGCGCTAGTTGTTGGCAGGGTAGGCGCAGTTGGCGCGGCTGTTACAGATTACATGTAATTAGTTACCTCCGGCATTTCAACGTTTGCGGGGGCGGGCAGCGTGGCTGGTACTCACACATAACCTTGGCAAGCTCGGGCGTCGTGGCATGTGGGCGATAAAAAGTGCATGCATCACTTTCGTATCCGACACGGAGTGAAATTCCTATGAAAATCAATCCCGCGTCGTAGTTCGCACGGTGTGCCGCGTGGGAGTTATCTCCTTTCGCGGGGTTTCAGTTTTTTCGCACCTCACGAAGATGAGGTGGTGTCGGGCTTGGGCGGGGCCCGGGTTGGGCTGGTTGCTATTTTTTTTTATTCAACCGGTTTTTTTTTAATTGGCTAGTGGTGGAAGCTAAAATAATTTAGCATGACGTTGGTATTTATTGGTGTAAAAAATATATACAAGTGATCTCGGTTTGGCAGTTGAGGGTTGGTTTTGCTAATGGATACAATAAATTCCCCCTCAACCGCCTATTAGAGTCCGCGTCTTAAAAGCTAGTAATTATCTAATGTATACATACAATAGATAGTACAATTTTAAAAGAAAAAAAATAGAATTATAAAATAGAAAAAAGAAAAGTTATATAAGTAAAAAAGTTACACTGTCAAAATTAAATATAGACTTGCTTAAACAAAATGAGCGTAATTATGCCACTGTGAAAGTACAATAAAACTAAATTAGTAAAAAATAAATGAATGTAATGTTCTTGTAGGATGCTGGCGTGTAGTATCGAACGCTGGTAGGTTGTCGAGGGTCGGATCTGCTATTAGATACAATAACCTTCCATCAGCCGCCCAATTTAAGTCCGATAATAAAGGCTAAGTAGACAAGTATAAACTAAAATGAGTGGTTCTAATGTGATGCTGGCACGTAGAGCTGGGCACGGGTAGGTTGTCGAGGGTCGGTTCTGCTATCGGATACAGTGATCTTCCCTCAGCCGCCCAATTTAAGCTCGTGTCTAGGTGCCAGCATCTAATATTATTACAAAATGATAGAATAATTCAATAACAAAATGAACTAGAGAATATATTTAAACAAGATAAACAAAATGAACTTAATTAAGTTATTAACATATACAACAGTGCCGTTACATTGTTGGTTATATTTATTAAGGTAAGTTATTAAAATAACATCCAAGTTGCACAAGTGAGCTGAAATAAATTGTTAACACTTGACAAAGTGTTATGCGGTTACATTGTAGGATAAATTGTAAATAGTAGTATATGGTAGGTGTAAAATATAAAAGTAAGCAGGGGTCGATGAATAGGGCGATAAGCGAATATTTAATACAGGTGAGGGTGGATTACATTGAATTGATGTTTTTTATTGTGTTCAATAGAGTCCGCAGGGGTTGAAAGGGATAATAATGTTGAGTATGTGATGAGATTTTTTTTTTTTATTTGAATGGAATCTCGCTGTTGGCCTTAAGGGCCTTTACAGCTCAGCTCGGGCTGTTTTGGCAAGCGTAGCTCGGCCAGAATGGCGTTTTATCCCGCGGCTAGCGCAAGGGCGTCTCCTGTGAGACTCGAACCTCGGCTTGGGCCGTCGCGGGGTGGTCAATCGCCTGAAGGGCAGGGCGGAAGCTCACTGGAGTGAGCGAAGTGCGAAGTAAAGGTCCTAGCCTTCCCCAGTGAAGGCGGTTTTTTACCCTAATCTGTGAATTTCTATTTTCAAATTCCTATTCTAAGGAGGCAATTGAAAATGGACACTAGTAGGCATATCAGATGGGGCGGGAGGCACCGGAGGACCTTGTTCGAGATGGCGTCGAGACCTGGAGATTTACGAGGCAGTGAACTCTTTATTAGAGTTTTGACCTCGGCGATCGACGTAGGAGGGAGCGGCTCGGGAGGGAGGGGCAGTGCTACGATTGAGATACGGGGTGCACTGCTCCACTAAGCATTCGGCTAAGCACTCGGCTTTTTCGTCGTCGTCGAATGCGTCAGGCAGATTTGGACGCTTGAGAGGGGGCATGGACGCCACCGTGTCGGTTCTAAGGGAACGCGCGAGAGACCAATAGGCCGTGTGCGAAGGTGACAATTCGCTGGTAAGACGGTCCCAGCGTTCGTTTCTAATTTCCCGCATGCGCTCTTTGACTCGGCGCTGCGAGGCGCGGAGTGCTCTGCGGTTTTCGTTGGTCGGTGCTCTGGCGAAGGCGCGAGTCGCCGCGTTCTTCTCGGTCAATAGACGCCTCGCGTCCGGGGGAAGCTCCCAGCGTTGAGCGAACTCATCTGGGACCTTCCGGGACGACTCGGCGACCTTGGTCTGAATGTGATTAGTGACCGAGGAGATCGCGTCTAACGCGTGAGCGGACGAGACTAAATTGTCGGGGACATTTGGGAGGGCAGAGGTGTCGGCGGGCTTGAGGGCTAACCAATTAGGGTTCGTTTTGAGCTATTCCAGTCCCCGTGTTTGCTATTGAGATCCCCGACTAATAAGACCGAGGGGCCCATCGCAAACAGGGTTCTGAGATCGCTCTCTAGTATGTCCTTGGCGGGAGGGAGGTACACCGACGCGATAATAATCGGCTGATGGCCGGTCATGGCTACGCGCAACACAGAGCACTCTATGTTGGTAAGGGAGGGCGGGTCTAACGGCGAGCAGTGAAGCGCTCGTCTATAATAAATGAGCGTACCGCCTTTCGCCGTAGGTCGGTCGTTTCGCACTACGTTGTAATTCGCGAATCTGGGAGCGCGAACGCTGGGCTTGAGGAAAGATTCCTGTACTAGGAAAATATCTATTTGGTGGCGAACGAGGAAATCTCGAACCAAATCTGCCTGCGGCTTGAAACCGTTTGCATTGAAAGTCACTACGGACAGTGATCGAGCCTTGATCCTAGACGTGGTCGTAGCTATTGCGGTGTGGTGGAGTCTGCAAATTGTCGTACGGACTTAAGGAGCAGGACGTGCTCGATTACTAGTTGCTTCTTGTCTTCCGCGTTATTGGCGGATTTGAAAGCCTCGGAGAAGGCGACAAGAGCGTCTATGTCTAACGCGTCTACGATGCTAAACGCGAGATTTAAGGCGTCGCGGACCTTTTCTGATTCCGCGGCGGCCTCCGCCGTGTGGCTGAGGGCTTTAGCTGGAGGGCTCACCTTGCGTGTGGGCCTCTCCGTTATGACGGGGGTCGGCGCCGGCGCCTGGGAAGGCTTCACGGGTGCCGATTTTGTAGGCAGAGGCGGGAAGGCCTCTGACGTGAGCTGGGGAGGGCCCTCCGTAACGGGGGGCTTGGTCCAGGCACTATTTTTAGGAGGTGGGGCCGTGTGAAGGAATGTTTGAGGGGGGTTTCAACCCTGAGCCCCGAGAGCTTGCAACACTCTCGTAGGCTCTAAAATCGATGGTGGTCGGATGAAAAGACCTGAACATAGGTTATCGCTTAGCGTTCGGGCCTTGTTAGTTATCGACTTAGTCGAGAATTTTTGATAGGGCCGGCCATGCGCCCTTGTCCCTAACGTACACGGGCGGGGGGGTTTTAATGCGGTCCGCGGGGGCGGGGGGTGCTGGTTCGTGGTTCGTGGCTTGGGTGGGCCTTTAAGCGGGAGGACCGCCGTTGGCCTAACGCTTTTTCTTCTTCCGGCCGACGGTTTGAAAGCCTTCGCTCTCGGAAGATGAGTTTATTGCGGCTAAGTCGGCCGCTACCGCCGGAGCGGATTGGGTCGACATGACCGATGACGGGCGTGAATTTAGACCCGTCTCCTCATCGCTAGCGCTTCCCACTTCAGGGAGTGGTGAGCGCGAGCGTGAGCGAGAGCGGGTAACAGGTCGCGATGCCTTCGCGGAGGCATTTTTCTTAGCCTTACGCGGCGATGGCGATGGGGAACGCGGCGAATCCGCGGTTTCGGACTCTTGGAAAGCCCGTAGAGCGTCTGGATAACGCTGTTGAAAAAAGAGCAACATTTTGCTCATGTCAGGGGGTGGATCCCCGGACGCCATTCTGATGGCGGGAAGCCAACAGTTTGACGGCGGGTGTGTACCTAGTTGCCTAAGTGTGGTGAGTACCTAAGCTAATGGTTTGCCCTACTATGTGGTGTGTCTCCGCTGGTGATAGAGGAGGTGAGGTTTGTCACCGACCTAACCAGCCCGTAGGAGATTGGGTATAAGGACCCGTCCAACAGTGGACCTGTGTTTAGCCGGTTGCTAGAGAGTAGTTGGCGTACCTACTCCCCAATACGTGCCTACTAGGAGGCGCGGCCGTGCACAGGACTTGAAGGAAGCGGAGGGGCTGTTACGCGCCTTGAAAAAGGCACGGTGTATGCACCCCGGACAAAAACACTCCCGCACAAGGCGTTAACCGACAGATAACCGTTTGGCACCGTTACATTGCAGCCTTCAACCCGATGTCCAAACACCGAAGACGCGAAGCGACCAATGAGAGGGCGGCAGGCAGCGATCGGACAGCGCGTGCGCACTGTACAGCGGCAAGCGGCGATGACTCACACGGAGCGAGCGAGATACTCTGTCGAACATTCCCCTGGACAGGCGTTGTATGTGTGTGTGCAAATCCTCTATGCGAAGGTCTCTGGCGATGGTGGTGTTACGCACGCACCACGGGGCGTTGACAATTCGTCGCAGCGTTTTGTTTTGCACGGCGTGTAGGCGCTTCTTCTGGGTGTCCGAGGTGAGTGCGTACCAGGCCGGAGACGCGTACGTTAGGTACGGGCGGGTTGGCATTGTAGAGCTGAATAGAGGGCGTAGGCGGGCAGCCGCGGCCTTTGCGCGCCCGGTTGATTTGTTGATGTGCGCGTGGAATCGCAGGCCTCTGTCTAGCGTTATGCCTAAGTATTTAGCCTCCGTGGACCATGGGATCTCGACTCCAAGCAGCTGAAGAGGTGGTGGTTTCTTGCCAGGCGGGACGCTGAACGCCTGGGTCTTATTTGCGGTGACGGCCAGCCTCCAGTCGTCCAACCACCGAGGGAGAGCGTCCAGCGCCCTCTGTACCTTTGTCGTGGCGTGTCGTCTGTGAAGGGAGCTGCCGTAATATGCGGTGTCGTCTGCGTACAGGGCGACCGACGCCCCTCCCGTAGCGGGGATGTCGTCGGTGTAGATTGAGTAGAGTGTCGGCGCTAGGCAACTGCCTTGGGGTACTCCTGCTGCGATGGAGCGTTGTGAGGAGCGGGCGTCTTCGACCGAGACGAAGAACGATCGGCTTCGGAGATAGGAGCATATCAGGGCTCTAAGCCTCCGTGGTAGTTCCAGAGTCTTCACTTTTTCTAGTAGCCCGGCGTGCCAGACTCTGTCGAAGGCCTTTTCCATGTCTAGGAACACGTTACTGCACATTTTTTGTTTATGGCTGTGGTAAAGTCGTGCAGTACCTTCGTGAGTTGGAGTGTAGTCGAGTGCTCCGCTCGGAAGCCGAATTGCTCAGGGCGCGGCGTGAAGTGCTTATGTATGTGTGGCAGCATGAGTCCCTCAAACAGTTTGCACTACGTCGACAGCAGGGAGATGGGCCTGTAGCTGCTTGGGAGCAGGATGTTCTTACCCTGTTTCGGGAGGAGGATGACCTTCGCTACCTTCCAGGATTCGGGGAAGTGCGTGTGGCGTGCGATGGCGGTATATAGGCGTGCCAACGAGGCAAGCATCCTTTTGGATAGGTGTCGCAGGGCTAGGTTTGGGATGCCGTCGGGCCCTGGGGCTTTGCGCGCCTTCAAAGAGCGCGCAGCCCTAAACACCGCGCTAGGCGAGATGTAAATAGGGTCCTCCTCCGCAGGGATTCGTTGCCGCATGAGGTCTTCGGCCGCGGTCTCTATGCGACGGGCTCTCACTGGATCCTTCGCTGGGTTGGGTTGGAACTGGGTTTCCAGATGGTCCGCGAACAGTTCTGCACGGCTGCTTGCACTGTAAATGTAGCTTCCATCGTGATGTTTTAATGGTCTGACGGGGTCCCGCTGTCCATTGAGGCTACGGCATAGCCTATGGAGGCGGACCCAGTCGGTGGTGGCGTCATCTACGGTGGTCTCCCAGCTGGTTTTGGCGTGGTCCTCGAGAGCCCGACGTACCTTCAACGCTAGGCGGTTTAGATCCGCTTTTTGACGTGGGCAGCGAGACGCCTGCCATTGACGACGGAGGGTTCTTTTTTCTGCGATGAGCTTCATTAGCCTGCCCGGGAGGCGGTCCTCGATGATCTTGGGATTCTCCGTGGTGGTGGCTGCTGTGAGGGCGTTTTGTATGAGGCTGGTCAGCTTCACCGCAGTGTCGTCAATTTCCTGTGCGTTGGAAGGGGTCGGTAGCGAAGGCGCTGCGTCCAGTGTTGTCTGGAACACGCTCCAGTCTATCGTGCGTCAGGGTTGCGTCGGTGTGGTGCTCGGTGTGGAGTCTGAAAGCTCCGCAACGACCGGTTGGTGATCCGACAGGAATTCGTCCACTAGAACGGTGAGGGCGATGCGGCCGGGAAACCCACGATAAACCACGAGGTCTATCGTGTCTGGCACCCAAGCCGTTTGGTCCGGGTAATGAGTCGGGACGTCCGGCCCGATGACCTCGAAGGCTAGTGCATCGGCGTCGTGCAGTAATTGTGTTCCGCGTGGCGAGGTTTTGGTGGCGTTCCAGTGGGGGTCCTTCGCGTTCCAGTCACCGGCTGTTAACACTGCTTCGCCCGCGTCCAGGATAGTTTTGACGTCGGCTGAGCAGTAGCTGTCGGTAGGTGGATAATATATAGAGTAGATGGCCAAGGGTTTACCGGCGACTTCCACCTCGATCCCTAGGGCGTAGATTTCCCTCAATGGGAGGTCGTCGAGTCGCCTGTGTGAGATCCTACCTGTTTTTTCACAAAATTAAATATTAAACAAAAAAAATTAAAACTAAATTTAACACGCTTAGATAGAGTGATTTCCGCATCTACTTATATATGATTTATCACTGTATCTGCACGAAATCCTATTTTTTTGAATTTTTTTCACTTTTTCAGGCGCGGAGCGACGCAGATTTTGACCGTTGCGGGTGGCGTTTGTACGCGGACTTATTCAACCGGTTGGGTGTGATAGGCGCTCATTTAGATGTTGGTTGCCTGCGGTACCGCACTAAGGATTTCCCGCGGGAAGCGGCGCTTGTGGTCGGGTGTGGTGTGGCGCAATGTCGACGAGGTGCGTCACTCGGGAGTGGTCTGCTTTGTCAAACATGCCCCTAGACAGGCGTTGGATGAGCGTGTGTAAGTCCTCTATGCGGAGGTCTCTGGCGATAGTATGTTTTATAGAGGGCCACTTTCCGCTGGGTTGGCATCGTAGAGGTGAACAGAGGTCGTAGGCGGGCGGCCGCGGCCTTTGCGCGCCCGGTCGATTTAGTTATGTGCGTGTTGAAGCGCAGGCCTCTGTCTAGTGTCATGCCTAGGTACTTCGCCTCCGTGGACCATGGGATCTCAGTTCCAAGCAGCTGTAGTGGTGGTGGTTTCTTACCCGGCGGGAAGCAGATCGCCTGGGTCTTGTCTGCGTTGACGGCCAGCCTCCAGTCGTCCAACCACTGAGGGAGGGCGTCCAGCGCCCTCTGTACCTTTACCGTGGCGTGTCGCTTGTACAGGGAGCTGCCGTAGTATGCGGTGTCGTCTGCGTATAGGACGACCGACGCTCCTCCCGTGGCGGGGATGTCGTCGGTGTAGATTGAATAAAGCGTCGGCGCAAGACAACTTGGGATACTCCTGCTGCGATGGGGCGTTGAGAGGAGCGGGCATCTTCAACCAAAACGAAGAACGATCGGCTTCGGAGATTGGAGCATATCAGGGCTCTAAGCCTCCTTGGTAGCTCCAAAGTCTTTACTTTCTCCAGTAACCCGGCGTGCCAGACTCTGTCGAAGGACTTTTGCATATCTAGAAACACGGCCGCTACTGCACATTTTTTATTTAGGGCTGTGGTGAAATAGTACTTTGGTGAGCTGGAGTGTGGTTGAGTGCTCCGCTCGGAAGCCGAAGCCGGATGTATGGCAGGATGAGTCCCTCGAACAGTTTGCACTGCGTCGACAGCAGGGAGATGGGCCTGTAGCTGCTTGGGAGCAGGATGTACCATTGAACGTAAATGTTTTATCCGGTAGACACTGGTACAATAAGCGTGCTTCATCGGCGTTGAATAATGCTAAATGCTAATAAAGCTGGAAGCTTTTTAATCCACTCATTACATTCGTTATTGTACACAGAATTGCTCTCGCCATAAACATTTTTGAGTGCGATGTCATTTCTTTTCTTAAATCCCTCCAACCACCCATTGCTACCAGAAAAATTATCAATATGGAGCTTTCTTGCAAATTCTTGAGCTTTCTCTTTGATAATTGGTCCGCTTATTGGAATGTTATTATGCCTACCTTATTACACTTCAACTTCAGGATACTCTGCAGCTCGTATTCGTTTGAGTTTTCCTTTTCCATCAATACACTGAGACCGAATTTTCTCTTTGTTGTGAATAATTCTACACAGGGTTGCCTTTGGTATGTTATTCTCCCTACATAGTTCATCACGCGACTTTCCACAATCATAATGTGATGGAAGTTTTAATTTTTCAGATACTAATAACGTTTTATATTTGCGTTTGGACATTTTGTACACTTTTATTCCCTTGTTTTCAGGTCAAAACATGAGATATGTAGTACTGACAATCAAAGCATGCGCGAAAGACGAGGAGAAATGTATGTAAACAAACACGTCAAAACGTGTTGAAACCTGAAACCTTTGTCTCACTTATACAGGTAATTGAGCTACAGAGTCTCAATTGTAGAGGTAAACATCGAAAAAGTTTTAGAATTGAAATCTTATTTAACCAGGTTCAAAAAGGTCCCATTAACTGAGGTAATTTAATGAAAAAGAACCGGGACTTCGTTGCAACTCTCAATAATAGAGGTTTCTCATTTATCCAGGTTCCACTGTAAATATTTTAATAAAACTTGTTGTTAAAGTAATAACATGTAACTACTGTCTAATTTAGAAAATAATAATAATTTGTATATTTCTTATATTTTGGGGTATTTAGAGTTTAGAAAGTGTGATTATAAATAAAATAGCGACGGAGATGAGGAACAAAACGGCAATTTCCCTCTATCCTCTATCAACTTCGTAGATGTTCAATAATATTCTTTAATTAATTACGCAGGTTTAACAATAATCATAATTCCCCTATATATAATATTTTATTTTAAAACACCTCCCGCCCGCGTTAGTTTCCTGTATTTAACCAAAATCTCTTGCAACTTCTTCAACGATTATTCCGTGTATTAAAATATATTCATAAGGATTCTGTGATATAGGTCAATACTGCAAAAATAGCCGCCGCCCTCATTATACAATAAATAAGAATGCTATCACAAGTATTTATTATCATTAAAATTTTTCTCAATATGATCATGAATTGTGTCTTTCTACTCTGCGTTTGTTGTTTCAATAAACATAGGTATTTTTCAAATTTATAATTGGTACATAATAAGCCATTTGAAAAATTACAATAACTGTCTTTATTTAGCTAGGATGGCGCCATAAAGATGTCTTCAATAAATGTTCAATTGGATATAAACATATATTCATATAGTCTCTCAATTCAGCGAGTTTGTCAGGTTAAGCTGTAAAGAAAATATAATTATTTATATTGTATGAATTAGTTAACGTATAAACAAATTTTCTACAATTAGAAGGAATTCATTTTTATGATTTTTTAAAAAAATAGTCCCAAAAATATTACTTCATTGACGAGTTTTTCGGCTATGCCTTGTTGGGTAGCAGTCATGTTGCGGAGTTTAGCTGCAATATTTTTTCCAATAGCATCATATTCATCATCAGGGTTTTCTAATTTTTTACCTATCAATGATATAGTATTCGCAATTTCGACATTGGCCTGAGTGCAGATGAAGCAGTAGATGTTGCAGGTGATGACACGTTGTAGTTGGTACTCTGTAAATAAAAATAATATTATACTGACTCGTAGTTTTTTTTTGTTACAGTTCCCGAGTTCAGCACAAGAATGGATAGCAATTGCTGAAGAGAGAAATTTCCAAATTGCCTAGTAGCTGTTGATGATGGGTCACATTTTTACAATTATAAAGGGTATCATAGTATCGTTCTAATGGGAATTGCTAATGCAAACTATGAATTTATTTATGTGGATATTGGAACAAATGGACGTATTTCTTATGGTGGTGTATTACAAAAAACTAAATTTTTTCAAAGATTGAATTCGAAGAGTTTAAATCTTCCTAACCCGAGAAAACCAAGCGGACATTCAGAAGAGTTGCCTTATGTATTTATTGGCGATGAGGCTTTTGCTTTGAGGACAGATTTTATGAAACCATACCCACAAAGGCAATCACTGGCTAACTCGAGTAAGAGGATATATAATTATAGACTGTGCAGGGCTAGAAGAATAATAGAAAATGTTTTTGGAATTTTGGCGGGAAAATTCCACATTTTTCGGTCGCCTATATATACCAGTGTGCACAATATTAACAAAGTGGTTTTAGCATGTTGTGTATTGCACAATTCTCATAAAATCCGCTGAAAATTAGTTTGCGCAGAATACTTGTCCATACATCTTAACTAAATCAGCAACAATACTAGTTCGATGACTTCGCCACCTCATTAAAATATGTCTTAAATCTTGCTGGATTTTCAGTCCAACCATAAGATCCTCATTTGCAAATGTAAACTAGTAATTTTAGCTGTGGAATAAGCATCAGACATTTTTCCCGATAAAACCCAACCAAAGGCCGTATTTTGTGCGATAAGTTTTCCTTTGGGTTGCTTTATTAGACCATCTAACAATATATCTGAGTATACCTCAGCTTCTACCAATAAATCTATTTTACCTGGCACTGTATAACCTGGATCAGCTAAATCAAACGTAGAAAGTTCCTCCCAATCAGGTAAATCAATTCTGTCACAAGGTAGAATATCAGTGAGTGACCGTAACACATAAGCATTAACTCGAATTAAAAATTCTGGATTATAGCTAGATTCTAAATACAATATTACTTTTAAATATTTTACATGCATTTGACCATCTCCCAGTCGTCGTCGTTTGTAAGCAATTATAAAATGCAAACCACACATTTCCGTGTCAGGGCTATCCGAGTTCCGAGTTGTCCGTTAGTGTTCTCGTCAGGGACGTGCCATCAGTCACCCGTGTTCACACATATCAGAGAAATCGGTATCAGTGTAATCAGTTTCTTTCTGGTACGCACACTTCACGATGTCTTTGTTTAACCAAGAAGAGTTGGCAATGATTGCAATAGCGCTAGATGAAGAAGAAGCAGATGACCAAGAAGACCTTCAGCAGACAATAAAACGTATTTGGGTATGTGGGAAGATAGAGAAACTGCAGGAGAATATCACACATTATGCCAGAAACTCACAAGACACCCTAACTATTATTATGATTACTTCAAAATGCCAGAATCTACTTTTCACCTGCTACTACAAAAGCTACAAGATGGTTTGAGAAAAAAGATACTTACTGGAGACAATCTATATCGCCAATGGAAAGACTCGCTGTTACGTCAAGGTATGTGTAAATTAAAATAATTTTATTTTAAATGTATTTATTTTTAGTTACTTATCAAAGGGGCACTTGTAGATGTAGATGGACTTGGATGTGTAATTTCTGGTAATTCTTCTTGCACTTGTAAATGACGTCCTGTGCCGACAGATGGGGTACTTGTCTCAAAAATTATTTGTACATCATTTTCAACATTTTGTACTTCCATATGTCAGATTCCTGACAACAGGAGATTCATTTAAAACAATTGCGTTCAGCTGTCGAATGGGGTTTAGTACCGTGGCCGTGGAAATAAACTATAAGAACCTACATAAATGTCTACAGAATACAAAACATATAATAAAAATGTTTAAAATTTACCTTCACACTTTAATTCTTTTCCTATATTATCCCATATGATATTTTTCTTCTTAGAATTCAAATAATGTGGATTAGAAAGATCGTAAATTATAGCATTCTGCCGTACAAGTTCTATCAACCTTACTGTGTTCATGTTGCACTTGCAGATAAATAGTCAAGTTTAACCAAAATCGGATAGCACAGTCAGAGCGTCCGTGCGACTGACACTGACGCCTGACACGGAGCTGTGTGAACAAGTTCATACAATTTGTACGTAACCGATTTTTTCCCCGTCCCTGACGGAACACGGCCGGGATGAGTTCCCGGAAATGTGTGGATAGCGCAAAGTCCTTTCGACTGAGCATAATCTCTTTTCCGAAGTCTAAATTGCTTTCAGAAATTTATATAGTGACTTTCTCCGCATCTCCGTTTTTTAATTGTTTTCTTAAACTGCCGCGTGAAAATAAAATCTTATCAGTATATATTTCTTGAAACTAATCACAAATGTCTTCTTCAGATTACGGAAACGATTTTATTTGCTCTGTAACTACTATTTGTATTAAATGTTTATGTCCATAAATTCCTTCAGAATCTCATCTAAAGTATTTATACGTGTTTGAACATACGATTTGGTTATTCTCACTCTTGGAATTTTCTTATAATTTGCATGCGCCTTTTGTAACCTTGAATGTAAATCCTCTTGATTTTTTATTATGTTAAAAGCCATTGTTTCAATTTAAAATTACGAAAAGTCTATTATTTACAATCACGGATGTATTTATTATTTAAATCTACAAGACTTTTTTTAAGTAGTCCAAGATTATATTATGTTGAAATTATTCTAAGTCCATACTATCAATTTTTACAAGTCCAGTTGTCAATAACAAATAAATGAGGCCATCAGCGCAAGTGGCTTAAGCTGGGGTTTGTATATTCATGAATTTTAAATTATAATTATATTTTTTTATTTTTTGTGATTTTAGTTCCGGAGCATATTTTATTCCATTAGTGTGATACTTTGTGGGATGAAGTTGTTTATTTTGGAATATATTCACATTTTTGGATTATTTGTGTGGCTTAGGCCACTTTTGAATTTAGAGTACTGTAATATTTCCACTACTAATACTCAAAGTTAGACCATTAGTGAAACAAATATTTACTAAAAATGAACTTTTTTATTGCCAAAGTACAGAAAATTGGAAATTATTATTTTAATAAAGTAAATAGAACTTAAACTAGTCATTAATTAGGTCATTGTTGTAAATCATATCATTTTCTGCTTCTGAAGTATTTAAAGGGAAATTAATAAAATTGGACCCAGAGGTAATTTCTACTTTTGAAGAATTTTTTTAACAAATGTACCACTAAATACGACAAATATGTATGGCTTATTTGAGTCCTTTAAAGTGTAAGTAATCGTAGGCATACCATTTGTAACGTATCTATCATTTGGATCTTGAGAACGGTCTAGAGCCTCTCGAGATTTGTTATTTTGAGTCCCCAAATGCTATATTTTCTTTGTTGTCGAAACCGATATTCTAATTACATTTGCAATCAAACGAAGCTCTTGTTCGCACTTTTGTTTCTCGCGCCTAGTTCTCAATTGTTATGATTTCAAAGCGCTGCATTTACTTAAAGTAATCCGACTTCAAGGTTTTCTCGGGAGACCATTCCATTTCAAAACTTTCAATAAAACATCGGATTCAATCTACGATCGAGCAAGCAATTTGTAATTAGTATTAAATAATTTTTGTTCATACTGCACAACACAGTCTGCAACATGATTCTGCGTCCTGCGATTACGGATCCAGTTTATTGATTAGTTGCAAGGTTTCCTTTTTGTTTATTTTGCCCCCGGAGGTGTAGTGTTGTTTTAATGTATGTGTAGATTGGACTATAAACGTATGTGTAATATGTACTCTTGCAGTCCTAAACAGTCGTCCCTTGTAATATTCTCGCAATAACCTTCTTTCCCTTTCCCCAGGACACTTTCTTATTGGGCGTGTTCAATCACTTATGGTTCAATCTTCAGTAACTAACACAATAAAAAAAGCCGGAAACGCACTCGCGAGCCCTCTGTCATTGAGTCTATGGTCGGCGGTATCACTTAACATCAGGTGAGCCTCCTGCCCGTTTGCCCTCTGTTTTATAAAAATAATAATTTTAAATTAAAAATAAATACGTCTTCTCTCGTCACTTCATTTATTGCAACTCATCTTTCCTTTGGTAACATGAATAACTTTGATACTGGTCTCTTCAATGTGTTGTTACGTTTACATCTTAAGGTAACCACTCTTACCAAGACTCTTACTCTTTAGGGGTGGACTTCTTTGGCGCCTAATAGCCATTAGTAGGTGGTAAGTCGTCCTCTTTAATTATAAAAATATCTCCAATATTTGGGGCTGAAATATTGTTTTATACCATCCAGCAACAAAACCAATCTTCTGGTCATCGTAATTAACATCAGGAATGCTTATTAGTGGTTCCCCTGTTGAAATGACCAGGGGCTTTTCTAATATCTCTGTAATTTCAACACATTTGTTTTTGCCTCGTCCACACCTTCATGTCCCTCCATTAAATTATTAATGTAAAATGACTATTATATTGCTTTCATAGCTTCCGATTACTTTACATAACTAGAATATTCATCGTCGGCTTTAATAGAGTTCTTACAGCAACGAATGGAGCTGCAGCCGTTGCAAATGTTACAGTCGTTAATTAAAAAAGGGTAGTATTTAAACAAGCTTCGTTTTAATAGCATTATTTGCGTCTGAAAATTTAAGTTTCCTTCTAAATTACTAAGTCAGCCACAATATACGCGTGTCTAAATAATATTATGTTAGCCAATATTATATTGTATGTAAGCCACTCTAAATATAACGGCAGCATGGTGGTTATATTTTAGAATCTAAATTTGTGACATGCAATCAAGTAACAAAATATTAATATATGGCACCTTACAAATTTTATAACTCAGTAAGTTTAAAATGTAACTTATGCTACATTCATGGATCCTTAAGTTTACCTAAAATTATCATGAAATTGTATATTAAAGCCACTATTTTTACGTTTAAGTTACCTAAGAACTATTGAGGGAATATAAAATAAAATATTTTGTTTTTCTTATAATAATCTGTGTATTAAAATATAATATAATAAACAAACGTGAGATACGCGTATAGTAACGTAATCAAAAGTGAAAAAAAAACATTATTGAATTATGAATGCGGCTCGCGCCTTAGTTGGCCTTCCACGCTTTCTTTTCATTCCAAGCGGTTGTGCCTTTGCCTCTAATGGCGCTGTTACGAATTTCAGTCTGATTGCAAGGCCCACCACATGCTTGCAGATGTACTTGCGATAGAAGTCTGGACAATCACAGCAACCAGTAATCCAGTCAGTCTGATTGTTTGGTAGAGTTACTTTCCAAAATAAAAAAAACTTTTTTATATTCGTCAAAATGCTCAAATTTTTTCTCAGCTTGATTATTCTTCAACGAGTCTTTGCATGGAATTAAGTATGTGTTGCTGGCTGGTGTTGATTGTACAATTCTTATTTTGGTATCAGTTTTGGCCCATTGATAACCTGTTGTCCAATCAAGTAACTGCAGTTCAGGTTGACTCGCGAAGGTTTCTTCTGTTGCTTGTTGTGACCAGCTATTCCATTTCCTCTGCCACGACTAAGAAACGGGCCAACGGTATACGCTCGCGGAGGGTGTTGTGGTCTTTTATAACTCTGTTAAAAGACTCGAGTGCGTTGTTCGTCGCCGGTGATACTGGTGCTGCGCCCAAATACCAGTTTGGGTTTCTTACTAGCCATTATTTTTTGAAATATGTGATGAATGCTTTTTGGTCTTTCCATTTCTTTAAAAACAACTCTGATGCAGCAGAAAACACCTCAAAAGATGTAGCTGATTGCAGTGCATCAATATCTTCCAATATGTGTTTTCGAAAATTCTTTGCCGTGGTTTGGTCCAACTTAGTGCAAATTTTCTTCTTGGCGTGAGCCCAGCACATTTTCACTATCGTTCCAGCCGTAGGTAGGATCTCCATAGTTGCCAGGAAGAAACTTATACTACGGTTTTCATTGTGATCCAGTACCCGCCGGACAGCGTTCTGTTAGAACTGTTATTTTAGGGGTTAAAAAAAAATATTTTAAATATAATTAAATTTAACGATGAAATAATTCCTTACAATAAATTGGAATTAAACCAAAGAATGTGTTTCCGCGATGGTTGATGAAACCGAACTAACTCAATAATATTTATTGAGTGTTAGATTTTATTATAAATTGATGATCTGGCGAAAGTGAGATGTCAGCACTCAGCAGTATTCTGAACAGAACTTTATTATAACAGTATGTTCTAACGTTTAAACGGAGATCACGATCGTAAGAGTACCTGTAGAAATGGTACAAATAATTCCTGTTTCGATGGTGATTCTAGACTATTACCATTACTCATTAAGAAATGTGAATACATTATACAGACATTTCAAGGTGGCAATTTACAAAATGAAATATCTCATTTCGTACAATCATAGCATACCAGACAATCATAGGCCGGTTCGCTACAGACGGGCTCGCTCGCGCTTTGTGCGAGTACCTAGCGCAAACCCGCAGGCGCCTTCTTAGTCAAGGCCTCCTCACCTCGCCGCTATCAAGCGACGAACACGACGCGCTTGCCGAGAAAAGGCGCGCGCACAATGAATGCCCGTCTTCTGCCTTTACAGTGCACTCGAGCCTCTCTAATACTGTATTGCCGTAGTTTTTACTATTAAAAACACAAGCAATCGCCGTTGAGGATCCGCCTTGCACCCACTTACGCCGACGCCGAAGCAAAGAAAGCGCTGCGCCTAGTCCGGCCTCCCACCAGCGGGTCTCACCGGAGGATGCGCATGTGCGGACCGAGCTGAGGTGTTCAGGCTGTGCCTGGCAGACTCCGGCTCCAGCTATGGAGCGAAAACCGCGTCGCGATGCGTCCGGCCCGCGTGCCAACGTACGCTCCCGCTCTCGCGGTCGAGCCGCGTTACCGCCGCCGCCGTCGTCGTCGCCGCCGAAATCAAGTTCGTCGCGCAACCGGTCCTTGAGTGGCTCTCGCTCGCGTAGCGATCGAGCCCCGGGACCCGGAGACGAAAAACCGGGCGAAAAAGTCGTTCTTAGTGAACAGCTCTCGTCGCGGTATACTGCCGTTCGACACCCTGTCGAACCGGCCCCCCACAACCCCTCCCCCGCAGTGTTTACTACAGCGGGCCTTTTAGACAGTTCCACACTAACTCACGCAGACCCCGAGGTCACAGGTGACTCGCGCCCGGCTGGCGCTCGAGCCCCCCTCGCGGTACATAGTGAAAGTGGTAGTGAAAGTGCAGTTCTCATCGAACAAAGTGGTGGTGAACAGTCGCAGCTCTCGTCGCGGTATACGGACGACGAGAGTACCTATGCGACCACCCCGCACCGACCTCACCCCTCGACATCGATGGCGCCACCGGACTCAGGAATGCACCCAATAACAACAAATGTGAGTACCGGTGTTGATTTTCATCGTGCCGAGGGCGATAGCCACGCTCATGGGCATGACCCTGAAGAGCTGTTGGCCTATTTAGAAGGCGACCTGCGGCCATCGCAGCCCGTCTCACCTCGCGCCGGCTATGAGTTGGATGCGCTTTTTGTTGCGCAAACAATCATAGGCCGGTTCGCTACAGACGGGCTCGCACGCGCTATGTGCGAGTACCTGGCGCAGACCCGCAGGCGCCTTCTAAGTGAAGGCCTAATGACTTCGCCACTCTCAAGTGACGAACATGACGCGCTTGCCGAGGCAAGACGCGTACAATTACGCCGCCCGCCGCCGCGCGACTCTGATGAGGACGCCGCCGGGTCGGCACCCAAGCGTGTCTGTGCGCAGACGACGCCACCTGGTGTCAAATTTATGACACCTATAACACAAGTACAACCGGCGCCGCTCTCGCAGCGAGACCCGCGCCGCCGGCGCCTAACGGACATGCCCACGGACACGGCGCCTACCGCGGCGCCCCCCGCACCCCCCGCGCCCCGCGCGGCCCTTGCGACGGCTCTTCCGACGCTGCAGGATGCGGCGAACAATATTAGCGATAACGCAGCGGCCTCTTACGCCGCAACGACCGCCTCGCCGGCAGTAGCCCGCCGGCCCCCCCTTGCACCCCTGCCCCCCGCGCCTCCAAAGCCCAAGTATCCGCCGTTTGTCATTGAGTCTCTCCCTGACTGGACAACGCACGTCAGGGAGATGAAGCGGCGGCTTGGGCGCACAATTAATGCGCGCGCATTCGGGCAGGGGTTAAAAATCTTACCCCAAGATGAGGAGGAGTACCGTTTGGTGCAGCGGTACCTAGGGGAGTTAGAGAGTAGCGGCGTCAAAGTCGTCTACTTCTCATACTCCCTGCCAGCAGAGCGGCAGCTGAAGGTGGCGCTACGGGGCATTCCGGCGGACACGGAGCCCGAGGCCATCTTATCGGAGCTGCGCGACTTGGGGTTCGAGCCAGAGCACGCTCAGCCCATACGTGCCAGAAGGGGCAGGCCGGGGTGCATATTTTTAATTATCCTGCGCCGCACCCCCGACCTCACCCCCGCTATATACAACATAAAGGAGCTGTTGTGTATACCGGGGGTCACCATTGAATCTTGGCGGGGCAAAAGGGGCCCCGCTCAGTGCCACCGCTGCCAAGGATTTAGGCACTCCTCGCACCAATGCCACCGGGCCTTAGCCTGTGTGCGGTGCGGGGAGGAACACCACTCCGCCGACTGCCCCCTACCAAAGGGGGCCACGCCGAAATGCGCCAACTGCAAGGGGGCGCATACGGCTAACCACAGCACGTGTCCGGTGCTGAAGGAGGAGGCGCGCAATAAGCGCGCAGGCACGGTGGCGCACACCACAGGGGGCAAGGGTGCCGCGGACGCGCGCGGTGCGCATGATGCGCGCGGTGCGCGTGGCGCTCGCGCTGCGGGACCCGCGGCGCCGCGTTCAAAGGGAGGAGAGCCGCGCATGCATGCGCAGGCTGAACGGCGCGCCCATGAGCAGCGCGCCGCACACCCGCAGGATGCGGAATTAATTTCGTACCCTGCGGAGCCTCCCAGAGGTCAACGCAGGCGCCCCCGAGGTAGAAGAGGCCGGGGGGGGTTACAACCCCCCGCCCCCCCGCGCGCGGAAAATTCCGCGCACTTCGCGGAGGGCCCCAGTAGGGCCGCTCCTGACTCCGCTCCAGCCGCTGGAGCCTCCAGGACCGCCGGACAGCGCGCCGCACGCCCCCGCAGCGGGGGCCCTCTGAGGGGCCAGATATTCCTCAGCGAGGCGGCGATTGCTGAGGCGGTCGACAGGGCGGTCAACTCATTGTTGAGCGCCCTCTACCCGACTCCGCCTGCCCCGACCCATGGAGGACGCCGGCCGCGCAGTCGAGGCGTAAGACACACACACCAACAACAACAATGATCTTACGCCTCTTACACTGGAACGCCGAGGGCCTTAGGGGGAAAGGTCCCTACCTGCGCAACATCCTACGTACACATAACGTAGATGTTGCGCTCATTTCAGAGACACACCTGCGCCCCACCGACCGCCTGAGTGCTGCGGGCTACTTCGTTTACCGCGAAGAGCATCAGGCGATCAACGGGGCGCCCATGCGCGGCCTGGCAGTGCTGGTTAGAAGGAGTATTCCTCACCGCGCTATCCAGGCCGTCAACCTGACTGGCATCCTGACGCTGGGGGTAGAGCTGGAACTGGGCGGTCAGCCCACAGACGTGTTGGCCGCCTACGCTCCCCCCGGCGCAAATTTCATTGAAGCCGAGCTGGAGGCAGCTCTCAGCGCGAAGCCGACGATCATCGCGGGTGACTGGAATGCCAAACACATCAACTGGCATTCCCAAGTCACGAACGCGCGAGGTCGTCGCCTTCTGCATCACGCCGAAGAGCGCGGCTACCTGGTGTGCGGACCTGACTCCGCCACCCACTTTCCTAGGATAGCCGCCCACAGGCCGGACACCATCGATCTGGTGGTGCACAACCGGCCTGACCTCCACCTAGCGCAGGAGGTCCTGATGGACGAATACCAGTCGGACCACCAGCCGGTGCTGTGCCTCATCGCGGGGGCTCCATCCCCGCCCGCACGCACCCGGAAGGTCACCGACTGGAACACCTTTGAGTCCATCATGGAAGACACCCCTGCGCCCGGCCCACCGGATTCGACAGGCGCCGTTGACGACATGGCGGAGTCCATGACGCGGCAACTCCAGGCAGCTCTGGCGGCAGCGACCTCAACGCGCACGCCGGAGATCACCTGCCAGGACCTTGCACCCTATGTGCAAAGGCTGATTCAGCGCAAGCGCGCGCTCAGGAGGCAATGGCAGCGCAACCGCTGCCCCGCGCTCAAAACGCAGCTGAATCGCCTCGCCGAACGTGTCAAGGCCGAGCTGGTCTCACACGAACGGCGCACATGGGAGCGCACACTGGGAGAGGCCACCACAGAGCCTACCCGCCTCTACCAACTTTGCCGCCGTCTCTACAGGACTCCAGAGCCGAAGCGTCCCCTTCGCGACAGCAACGGCGCCATCACTTACGATGACACAGATCGGGCCGAAATATTCGCCGAACACCTCCAGCGTCAGTTCTCGCCGAACCCCGCGACGTCCCCTACGCGCGTGGCAGAGGTGGTGAACGCTGTCGAGGCGTGGTTGACGTGCCCGATCTCTACCGACGAAGCCCAGATCTTCTTCTCGCCGTCGCAAGTGCGGAAGAGGATCTCAAGACTGCGACCCAGGAAGGCGCCGGGACCGGATGGCATCACCCACGAGGCGCTGCGCCATCTGCCCATGAGGTGGATAGTTGCGCTGTCGCGCCTCTTCACGGGTATCCTCCGGTACACGCACTTCCCTAGATCTTGGAAAGAGGGCAAGGTGATCCTAATATCGAAGCCCGGGAAGGACTCTTCCCGACCCGAGAGCTATCGACCCATCACCCTGCTCTCGACGCAGTCGAAACTGTTCGAGTGGCTGTTGCTGCAGAGGATCGAACAATACCTGCAGCCGAGGCCCGAACAGTTCGGCTTCCGCGGCGAGCACAGCACGACGCTGCAGCTGACGAGGGTGCTCTTCACTGCAGCCTCGGCCCTCAACAAAAAGGAGGGGGCCGCCGCCGTTATGCTGGACATGGCGAAGGCCTTTGACCGTGTCTGGCACGACGGCCTCGTGCTGAAGCTCATCGAGTCTCCACTGCCCCGCCGAATGGTCGCCGTGCTCCGCGCCTTTCTCACTGAGCGCACGTTCTTCGTTGCGACGGGAGAGGCCGCGTCGAGACCGCGACCCATCACGGCGGGCGTCCCGCAAGGTAGCGTGTTATCGCCCTTGCTCTACACCACGTACACCGACGACGTTCCGTGCCCCGAGGGGTGCACACTCGCCCTCTACGCCGACGACACGGCGTACGTGGCGTCATCGCTGAGGGCCTCGCACGCTGCCCAAAAACTCCAACGCGCTCTGGACCTCCTGCCAGAGTGGCTGGACAAGTGGAGACTCGCCGCCAACCCGGACAAGACTCAGGCCATTGTCTTCGGCCGGGGTAGGTTGCCACCACCCCTACGCTTCCTGGATCGAGACGTGCCGTGGAAGACGCCGGTCACCTATCTAGGGGTCACCATAGACCGGGGTCTGACCATGACGCCCCACATCTCCAGGGCTGTAGGGAGAGCCAAGTGGGCGGCGCATACGCTTCGCCCACTGATCACAGGCAACCTACCTCTCCGCACCAAGCTCGCGCTACATAAATTGTATGTGCGCCCTCACCTCACGTACGCGGCACCGGCGTGGTTCTCCTATGCCAAGGAGACCAACCGCCGAAGACTGCGCACCGTACAAAACACCGTCTTACGGTGCGCTGTACATGCACCACGCTACGTGAGGAACGCCACCATAGCGCGAGACTTGCGGATGGAGTCGATCGACGAGTTCGTCGCACGGCTCGCGATGAGGATGTTTGATCGAGCAGACGCCTCTCAACATCCTCACCTCCACAACATCGCGCCGTGGCACTCCAGGCCGCCCGACCAATACAAGTACCCGCGTGAGCTCTTCTCCGCGGGTTCCGACGACACCAGGGCAACAAACGCGGCTTCGACCGCTGGTCGCCTCGCTGGGCCTCCCCCGGGTCAACCGGGGGTCTCACCCGGCGGTGCTTGACCGCGAGCCGCGCTAGCTGCCCGACACCACCGATCATGACACCAGGGCCAAGTCGAGACTACTCCTTGGCCCCCTCCTCATCACCCGGACTTGACACTCCGGACACGACCCCATCGGCTGCGCGCAGCGGGTAGAGACTGAGTCTCCCCGCGCGCCTGCAGCCCCCACCAAGGGCTATATGCCCGCCCCCGTACCGCCCTGTATCAGCAGGGCGCGAACAGAAACACCACTTGAAGGGGGCATACGCCCCGAACAAGACAAAACACCCCCCTCGCGAGGGAGGGTGTAACAATAACTACGCGAACTCCGACGAGGACGCCTCCGGGACGGCACCTAAGCGTCTCTGGCGTTCTGGCGCAGACTACGCCGCCAGGTGCCAAGTATATGGCGCCGCTCTCGCGGTACAAAGTGAAAGTGTTGGTGAAAGTGAAAATTTGAGTGATAAAAGTGTTGTTGAACAGTCGCAGCTCTCGTCGCGGTATACGGACGACGAGAGTACCTTTGCGACAACCCCGCACCGACCTCACCCCTCGACATTGATGGCGCCACCGGACTTCGAAATGCACCGAACAACAACTGTAAGTACCGGTGCTATTATTCATCGTGGCGAGGGCTTCATCCATGCTCATGGGCACGACCCCGAAGAGCTGTTGGCCTATTTGGAAGGCGACCTGCGACCATCGCAGCCCGTCTCACCCCGCGCCGGCTATGAATTGGATGCGCTATTTGTTGCGCAGACAATCATAGGCCGGTTCGCTACAGACGGGCTTGCACGCGCTATGTGCGAGTACCTAGCGCAGACCCGCAGGCGCCTTCTAAGTGAAGGCCTAATGACCTCGCCATTATCAAGTGACGAACACGACGCGCCTGTCGAGGCAAGACGCGTACAATGCCAACTACGCCGCCCGCCGCCGCACGACTCCGATGAGGACGCCGCCGGGTCGGCACCCAAGCGCGTCTGTGCGCAGACCACGCCACCTGGTGCCAAGCATATGGCACCAACAACACAAGCCCAACCGGCGCCGCTCTCGCAACGAGACCCGCGCACGGTCTTCTGCCTTTACAGTGCACTCGAGCCTCTCTATGTACTGTATTGCCGTAGTTTTTAATCATTAAAAACTCAAGCAATCGCCGTTGAGGATCCGCCTTGCACCAACTTACGCCGACGCCGAAGCAAAGAAAGCGCTGCGCCTAGTCCGGCCTCCCACCAGCGGGTCTCACCGGAGGATGCGCATGTGCGGACCGAGCTAAGGTGTTCAGGCTGTGCCTGGCAGACTCCGGCTCCAGCTATGGAGCGAAAACCGCGTCGCGATGCGTCCGGCCCGCGTGCCAATGTACGCTCCCGCTCTCGCGGTCGAGCCGCGTTACCGCCGCCGCCGTCGTCGTCGCCGCAAAAAACAACAACGTCGCGTAACCGGTCCTTGAGCGGCTCTCGCTCGCGTAGCGATCGAGCCCCGGGACCCGGAGACGAAAAACCGGGCGAAAAAGCTGTTTTTGGTAAACAGCTCTCGTCGCGGTATACTGCCGATCGACACCCTGTCGATCCGGCCCCCCACAACCCCGCCCCCGCAGTGTTCACTACTACGGACGCGAAAAACATTTTAGACGATTCTACATTAATTCACGCGGACCCCGAGGTCACTGGTGACTCGCGCCCGGCTGGCGCTCGAGCCCCCCTCGCGGTACAAAGTGCTAGTGCTAGTGATAGTGTAGTTTTTGTTGAACAAAATGGTGGTGAACAGTCGCAGCTCTCGTCGCGGTATACGGACGACGAGAGTACCTATGCGACTACCCTGCACCGACCTCACCCCTCGACATCGATGGCGCCACCGGACTTAGGAATGCACCGAATAAAAAATGTAAGTACCGGTGTTGATATTCGTCGTGCCGAGGGCGATAGCCACGCTCATGGGCACGACCCCGAAGAGCTGTTGGCCTATTTAAAAGGCGACCTGCGACCATCGCAGCCCTAGCCGCCCACAGGCCGGACACCATCGATCTGGTGGTGCACAACCGGCCTGACCTCCATCTAGCGCAGGAGGTCCTGATGGACGAATACCAGTCGGACCACCAGCCGGTGCTGTGCCTCATCGAGGGGGCTCCATCCCCGCCCGCACGCACCCGGAAGGTCACCGACTGGAACACCTTCGAGTCCATCATGGAAGACACCCCTGCGCCCGGCCCACCGGATTCGACAGGCGCCGTTGACGACATGGCGGAGTCCATGACGCGGCAACTCCAGGCAGCTCTGGCGGCAGCGACCTCAACGCGCACGCCGGAGATCACCTGCCAGGACCTTGCACCCTATGTGCAAAGGCTGATTCAGCGCAAGCGCGCGCTCAGGAGGCAATGGCAGCGCAAAGGCTGCCCCGCGCTCAAAACGCAGCTGAATCGCCTCGCCGAACGTGTCAAGGCCGAGCTGGCCTCACACGAACGGCGCACATGGGAGTGCACACTGGGAGAGGCCACCACAGAGCCTACTCGCCTCTACCAACTTTGCCGCCGTCTCTACAGGACTCCAGAGCCGAAGCGTCCCCTGCGTGACAGCAACGGCGCCATTACCTACAACGACACAGATCGGGCCGAAATATTCGCCGAACACCTCCAGCGCCAGTTTTCGCCGAACCCCGCGACGTCCCCTACGCGCGTAACGCCACCATAGCGCGAGACTTGCGGATGGAGTCGATCGACGAGTTCGTCGCACGGCTCGCGATGAGGATGTTTGATCGAGCGGACGCCTCTCAACATCCTCACCTCCAAAACATCGCGCCGTGGCACTCCAGGCCGCCCGACCGATACAAGTACCCGCGTGAGCTCTTCTCCGCGGGTCCCGACGACACCAGGCCAGCAGCTGCGGCTTCGACCACTGGTCGCCTCGCTGGGCCTCCCCCGGGGCCACCGGGGGTCTCACCCGGCGGAGCTTGACCGCGAGCCGCGCTAGCTGCCCGATACCACTTATCATGACACCAGGGCCAAGTCGAGACTACTCCTTGGCCCCCTCATTACCACCGGATTTGACATCCCGGACATGACCCCCACAGGCTGCGCGCAGCGGGTAGAGACTGAGTCTCCCCGCGCGCCTGCAGCCCCCACCAAGGGCTATATGCCCGCCCCCGTACCGCCCTGTATCAGCAGGGCGCGAACAAAAACACCACCTGAAGGGGGCATACGCCCCGAACAGGACAAAACATCCCCCTCGCGAGGGAGGGTGTAGCATAAACCAACACACACCGACCTCATCCCTCGACATCTATGCGACAACCCCGCACCGACCTCACCCCTCGACATCGATGGCGCCACCGGACTTAGGAATGCACCGAATATTAAACGTGAGTACCGGTGTTGATATTCGTCGTGCCGAGGATGATAGCCACGCTCATGGGCACGACCCCGATGAGTTGTTGGCCTACTTAGAAGGCGACCTGCGACCATCGCAGCCCGTCTCACCCCGCGCCGGCTATGAATTGGATGCGCTATTTGTTGCGCAAACAATCATAGGCCGGTTCGCTACAGACGGGCTCGCACGCGCTATGTGCGAATACCTAGCGCAGACCCGCAGGCGCCTTCTAAGTGAAGGCATTTTAACCTCGCCATTATCGAGTGACGAACACGACGTGCTTGTCGAGGCAAGACGCGTACAATTACGCCGCCCGCCGCCCGCCGCCGCACGACTCCGATGAGGACGCCGCCGGGTCGGCACCCAAGCGTGTCTGTGCGCAGACCACGCCACCTGGTGTCAAGTTTATGACACCAATGACACCAATTACACAAGTGCAACCGGCGCCGCTCTCGCAGCGAGACCCGCGCCGCCGGCGCTTGACGGACATGCCTACAGACACGGCGCCTACCGCGGCGCCCCCCGCATCCCTTGCGACGGCTCTTCCGACGCCGCAAGATGCGGCGAATACTAATAATAACAGTGATAACGCAGCGGCCTCTTACGCCGCAACGACCGCCTCGCCGGCAGTAGCCCGCCGGCCCCCCCTTGCACCCCTGCCTCCAAAGCCCAAGTATCCGCCGTTCGTTATCGAGTCTCTCCCTGCGGCGAAGCGGCGGCTTGGGCGCACAATCAATGCGCGCGCTTTCGGGCAGGGGCTAAAAATCATACCCCAAGATGAGGAGGAGTACCGTTTGGTGCAGCGGTACCTAGGGCAGTTAGAGAGTAGCGGCGTCAAAGTCGTTTACTTCTCCTAGTCCCTACCAGCAGAGCGGCAGCTGAAGGTGGCGCTAAGAGGTATTCCGGCGGACACGGAACCCGAGGCCATCATGTCTGCATGAACTGCAAGGGGGCGCATACGGCTAACCACAGCACGTGTCCGATGCTGAAGGACTCCTGTTTCCGCTCCAGCTGCTGGAGCCTGCCCCGACCTACGGAGGACGCCGGTCACGCAGTAGCGTGATGAAGCGACGAAGAAGATGATCTTACGCCTCCTGCACTGGAACGCCGAGGGCCTTAAGGGGAAAGGCCCCTACCTGCGCACACACAACGCACCGGCGCCCCAACGACTGCGTCTACACTGCCCCGCCGAATGGTCGCCGTGCTCCGCGCCTTTCTCACCGAGCGCACGTTTTTCGTTGCGACGGGAAAGGCTGCGTCGAGACCGCGACCCATCACGGCGGGCGTCCCGCAAGGCAGCATGCTATCGCCCTTGCTCTACACCACGTACACCGACGACGTTCCGTGCCCCGAGGGGTGCACACTCGCCCTCTACGCCGATGACACGGCGTACGTGGCGACATCGCTGAGGACCTCGCACGCTGCTCAAAAACTCAAACGCGCTCTGGACCTCCTGCCAGAGTGGCTGGACAAATGGAGACTCGCCGCCAACCCGGACAAGACACAGGCTATCGCCTTCGGCCGGGGTAGGTTGCCACCACCCTTACGCTTCCTGGATAGAGACGTGCCGTGGAAGACGCCGGTCACCTATCTAGGGGTCACCATAGACCGGAGTCTGACGACACCAGGGCAGCAACCGCGGCTTCGACCGCTGGTCGCCTCGCTGGGCCTCCCCCGGGGCCACCGGGGGTCTCACCCGGCGGAGCTTGACCGCGAGTCGCGCAAGCTGCCCGATACCACCACTCATCACGACACCAGGGCCAAGTCGAGACTACTCCTTGGCCCCCTCATCACCACCGGATTTGACACCCCGGACATGACCCAATCGGCTGCGCGTAGCGGGTAGAGACCTAGTCTCTCCGCGCACCGCAGCCCTCATCAAGGGCTATATGACCGCCCCCGTACCGCCCCGTATCAGCAGGGCGCGAACATAGACACCACCTGAAGGGGGCATACGCCCCGAACAGGACAAAACACCCCCCTCGCGAGGGAGGGTGTAGCATTAACTACGATCCCTGTATTAGCAGGGCGCGAACCAAGACACCACCTGAAGGGGGCATACGCCCCGAACAGAAAAAAAAGGTGTGTGTGCGATTCACACACGATAGAAGTGAAACTTCAGTGAATCGACAAAAGAATGAGATGAATATTTATAACAAGGGTAGGATAATTACAAAGTTTAATTGTTCAAAAATGAAAGTATTTTGATTAATTTTAAAAGATATTTTATATTTTATTTAACATATGTTACATAATCTATTAACTCAAGTTCCATATTTTCAGTTTCAACAAATGATACAAGAGGCTTATGATAACTAAAATACGATACAAATATTTTAGTTTCAATTTGGTTGATATATCTTTGGAACACTGCATCTATTACCGTTTTTGATCTTGTAGTTGATTGAGTGCGATTGTTACACATTTTTAAATAAAATGTTGTATCGAGAAACTCAATCAAAGGAAGCGCTGTATCTGATGCAAAATTTATGTTAAAATCCCCACTTAAAATCATCGGAATTTTATCATAATTCTTTTTGAGAATTCGCGATACCTCTGGGGTATATTTGATCAAATTTTCATGTATAAATTCAATAACTGATTTTATTGATTGGTTGGGAAAGATGTAAATTGCTACGATCAAAATTAAATCTCCTTGGTCATTTCTGCTCTCACAGGCACATATTTCTCCAACTTTCGAAAGCTGAACAGACAATGATTCTAGCTGTTGTGCATTGAGATCCATTTGTGGCGTAACAACACGGGCTCCATCATTTACGTTGTGATAAATTGCTACTCCGCCTGCCCTCGTACGTGGTCTTTTGTAATTAACAACAATATTAAAATTTGGAATGTCTACAATATCTTCATTATTCATCCATGTCTCCGAAAGAATTAAAAAATTTGACGATGACACTATATTGTCATGTTGCAGATCTTGTACATGAGCTCGTAAGCTTTGACAGTTAAAGGTAAACAGTGACATCCCTTTTCTTTTATTTAAGAAATCATATAAAACATTTGTAATTGTCTCAAGTCGATTCAAGTTCAGCCTTCGAAATTCATGTTGTAGATCAATTGTAGATACTGACGCTCTTCGGCCATTGTAAATTTTTTTATCATTTTTTTTTGAAACGAGATATAAGCCGTTTATTGATGTAACTCGTGATAATGCGACGTACAGGAGTTGTTGAACGTGTGATTTATCATATTCATATACAATCTCACCAAAAGTAGCTCCCTGGGACTTGTGAATCGTCATTGCACATGCAGAGACTAATGGGAAATGATTACGTTTTACAATAACGGTTTTATTAGGTACTAGTGGTATAGATGATGTTCTGCGATCTATTGGTACTGCCAGTGGATGAAGATTATTTTTTTGAATTGATGCCGCTGCCTTTCTTCTCAATTTTTCTCCGATTTTTGGAGATTCTGGAAATTCTAGCCATAAACGACCTATCTCTCCTTTGTCATTATATTCAATGAAAATTAATTTTCCCGTCGCACCATTTGCTAATCCATCTGATACATCGATGTTAGTTGTTATCATGTATGGTTTGTTCAAAACCAATGTAATTTGATATGGCAAACCTCCTGTATCAATAGTTGACATTTTATGTAATTTTTGACGCATAGAAGTTTGCTGTTCAACATTTCTACATCCAATATATATATCAGTTGCCTCTGAATTCACTTTTTCTTCTATAGAATTCAAAATTTTATTGTTGTATTCAGCAACTGAATGATTATTAAAAAACAATCGTATACCGTCTGGACAAAGTCTCTCAGCTTCTTCTTCAGAGTAAATCCGTGACTCAATTAAATCTAGCTCTTCCTGATCTAACAACTGTCCATTACCAATTTTTGTTAATATTGTTGCAAAACTTTGATTAGCTTGTCGCATAACTTCGTTTAGTTCGAAAAATTTCAACCCTCGCCATAGTGTTGAACCTGCTATTTGTCGTTTTATTTGTTTGTAAATTGGGGTAGCACGAACTGGCGGTAGTTGACGTAGATCACCAATCAAAATTATATCTAATCCACCAAAATGGACTTTAAAATTACCGGTGATTTGCTTTAACCTTGAATCTATTTGGGACAACAACTCGGCTCCAATCATACTAATTTCATCGATAATCAATACACGAACATATTTAAAAAGTGATCTATATTGTTGGGCTACTTCAATTGATAAAGGAAGCAACTTTGAAAGACTTATCTTCAGTGCAGTGTGTACTGTTGTCCCATTGATAGCCACAGCAGCTTTACCAGTAGAAGCACAAGCGATATAAGCATTACAAAACCCATCACTTTCAGAATATCGATTATAAATTTCCATTAATAATTTAATAACAAATGTTTTACCACATCCAGCTGGTCCTGTAAAAAATATTTGCAGCGGAGGAGGATCTTCCAACTGAAGATTGTAAATGACGTGCATCAAAAGTTCCTTTTGTTGTTGGTTTGCCATTTTCATCAGCTCATAATATTGGTCGTTAGGCATTAAATTTTCTTTCCGTTTTGCAATGGCATCAAGTTTATTTAGGGTTGCGAGACGTAAATCACTGTTTACATCCGAATTCGGATTGTCATATAGCGTTTGGAATGGATTAATTTCTGGAAATCTAGTGGCAATATCATGAATCTCATCGTCATCGTCTGCTTCTTCATTTTCGCGACATAGTTTTCGGCATAGCTCTATAGTTTTATTAGTGTCTAAGTCAGATTCAAACTCTTTACGTCGCTCTAGAATTTGATTTTCATTTTCGTCGTAAATCCTAATAAATTTCATCTCTTCAAGAATCTCGAATTCTTCATTCCGAAATGGGATATGCAAAGTCACCATTTCTCTTTTATACTCATTTATATCTGAGGCTATGTCATAATTCCTATAACGAATGATGCGTTGTTGCTTTCGACGAATATAATCACCTTGCGAATTTTTAGTAAAATTAGCAACGAATTGTGCAAGTGATAATTCTTCCATTTCTTGTGGCCGCTTCTCGTATTTATCAAACCAGTTTTCCTTCCAAATACTTGTTGAATCTTCATCGATATTTAATTCATCTAATTCTTTTTGTGTTCGTCTAATACGCTGTCGTTCAATAGGCCAAACGGTGGGAATATAAACTATGGAGACTGAACTTCTAGACATAGGTTCACGAAGAAGGTACCACGCTGCTTCCTGGCTTGTTAATTCAACGGTGTTGAGCATATTAACACTCATTTTTCTAGTTATTTCTACTATATCAAACTCAGGGTTTTCATCCATGATTTCATGAATTTGTCTTTGTAAATTACTTATACCCCTATTAGTTTTATTGACATATTCAACAACATACGCTGCACATGAGTATTCTTCGATAATAAATTGCATATCTGTATTTGATTGTAAGACATTGAGAATAAAAGGATTGAAAGGGTTGTGCCATTTTTCTTTAGGTTGTCGCTTCAAAAATACTTTAGGTCTGGTAATTCCAGCTTCAAGAATATGAAAATAATCATTATCAGAAGTTATATGATTTTGTGCATAAAACATTTCAATATTCTCGTAATCATTGTTCTCAAGATTAATTTGTATTTGTTTATACCGCTTAGCGTAATCAGCATATCCTGGATGATCTTTCTGCATTGGTTTTAATATTGTAGTGGATTTCGGCATTTCTGAGGTTGATTGGCATGTACTTTTTTATAACAGGTAAAGGTATGTTTGTGACTTTGCAAGCGAATATGTCCAGAAGCTTCTGATGAAGAAATTGATATCAATTGATCAATCATCATTACAGTATCTTGATAGTTTGTACCAAGAGGATCTGATGGAGCGTCATTCAGCCACAATAAAATATGTGCATGAGGACTACCACGATGCTGAAATTCAATTCGTTTAAAATAGTCGACAACATAATAATTTCCAAATGGGCTGTTCTTCTTTGATTGGAGAATAGTTATCAATATATTGACTATTTTATTAAAATAGATAGCACAGGTCACAGCATCTTCATTCACTAGTGTAGTCTTAGATATGTAATCCAGTGACGCAGCTTGTTCAGCTGAAATTTCAGTACCGTTATTTTTTAATTTGTACAATAATTGTATTAAATTGGTCCATCCGATTTCATTGGCACTCAAAGTAAGAAACATCGTAGGTTTTCCTAGTTGCCGAATCATCGCAAAAAGATCTCTTTTTCGATCGCTCCAATACCATACTGAATTTGGTATTGAGCGCAGAAAAGCTAAATTACTTTCGATACAATTATTAATGTAGTCAGCTGACTCAACTTGCTGCCGTGTAATATTAGTATTTTTTCCCACATGTTTAAATGCAATCGTAAGCGAGTCACGAACTCTTAACCTCATAATTTTCATTGCTAGATATAATAAATGATGTGGAGTAACTCCACGCCGATCTGATCTTCGTAATTCGCTAGTTGCTATTGCGAACGGTGTTGCATTTACTCCCTCTCTGAATTTTCGGAAATGACCCAAATAAATCGATGGGAAAGAAAGTTCTTCGGCATGTTCATCAAAAATTATACTTTTGGGAATATTATATTCTCCAGGAGCGATCCGTAAATACATATCTTCATTCCAAAGTAGAGTTTTCTGTTGTGCTGTTAGACTCTCTTCGACCGGTATATCTTCACTCATTTCTTCTAGATCGATTTCATTATTACTATTATTGTTGAAGAAGCTTTCATCAATTTTAATATCGTAAAATAAATAAAGTGGAGTTTGAAGCAAATACTGAAGCCATGCACGAATTGTCCTTTTATTAACTAGTCCCATTAAATAGCTTGATCTATGTATTATTTTTCTTTTAATGTGTACGTTAATACAGTAATCATCATCGACATTACGGGGTAAGAGTTTTACCATATTGTTTACCTCGACTGGTACATTAATGATTTGTCCATAAATTCCATATTGCCCATGAACATGTCGTAACCGTCGAATTTGCATAAATGGAACTCGTGGTGAGACAAGTCTTTCCGAAATTAAGTCAAGCGGTGGTAAAACCTCAGGTATTTTTTCATATTTAAAACCGTTATAAGTAGACATTATAGGAATCACTTTCCTCCCAATTGCTTGGTAACACGTGTTGCACAGTAAAATATCTTCAACTGTATTGTAATTTTCAACTATTACCCTTAATAATTGTTCATCTTCAGCACGTGGTGATTTTAAATCTAACTTAAACCACAATCGATCACAAACGGAGCACTTATGACCAAACATATTGTTTAAAAACTTGTCGTTAAATTCTTTATGAGCAAACTTATTTCGACGAAACCGTGAGTATGGAATTTCTGGCTGTACATCTACTGGAGGGTTATCTGAAAAAAAACAATTCAAAGTATGTAACGAGTTATCTATCGACTGTGTATTGAGAATCAATTCCTTAAAAAACTAAAATTTTTTACATCGTAAATTCGAAAAATGTATATAAAATTAATTTTAAAAACTCATTTTAAGATAATGATTATTTTCAAATATGGTTATTAAATTATATGTACCATTTAAAAATTATCCACTCTTTAGTTTAAAATTAAATTATTTTTTTTTAATATCATTTTAATTTTGAATTTTTTTACAATTTATTTTATTATCACAGTAAGCTCACGTAGTTTTCACATGCACTACACACGTTAAATGCTCAAATACAAGCACGTATTAAACAGTGTGCAATATACATACACACTGACATCTGCTCTCTCGCTCTGGCTCACAAATTACAGGCGACTATGCTTAGAAGACGGGAGTGGGGACGCTACGAAGTATGGCACAAAGAGGAGAGACCGATAATATACAAATTGTATGTATATTTCTGTCTCATTCTTTCCCCTGGCTTCATCCTACACATTTTTGTATTTGTGTCTCTTACCTGTCGTTTTTTCGTTGCATCCGGTTTGAAATCACAACGATTCTAAAGAAGTTTCACTTCAAAAACCACAAATAAAATATTTAAAAGTTTTTGGTTCAACAGTTTATGTGCATGATAAGTTACATAAGACAAAATTCGATGTTAAGTCATGGAAAGGTATTCTTGTGGGATACGAACCAAACGGTTATAAAGTTTGGAATCCTGAATGCGAAAAATTTATTACTGTCAGAGATGTCATAGTAGATGAGACAAATTTTCTTCAATCCAGGCCTGCGTTGCGACCTGAAGAGAATATAGTAAATTCTCATGATAATGTTAACATTGACAACATTTCAAAGTCAATGAAGTCTCAAAATACTGACAGATATAAATCAGATACCTGTAAATCTGATGATTATGAAGTTCCTCAGAAAATTCGCAAAACTAACCATGACAACGTCGAATTTGAACAACCAAATGCACATTCTGATGATCTTTCAGTGGTCGTAAATAATGAGGACACAACCAGTTGTATTGAACCACGTAGGAGTGATAGGCTTAAAAGTCGTCCCCCTATTTCTTATAAAGAAATCGATGATAACCTTATGTGTGCTAGTTCAATTTTGTGTAAAATACCAAATTCGTTTCAAGAGATTAAAACACGAGACGATAAGAGCTCATTGGGAAGGTGCAATTAAAGAAGAATTAAATTCTCTATTTTTAAATAAAACATGGACTTTAGTACCACGGCCAGATAACAAAAATATTATAGATTGCAAATGGATTTTTAATATAAAAAATGATGAATTCGGAAAGCCTTTACGCTATAAAGCTAGACTCGTTGCTAGGGGTTTTAGCCAGGAATATCTCATAGACTATAATGAGACTTTTGCACCTGTTGCAAGAATAGCTAGTTTTAGATTTATTATTGCTTTTGCTAATCAATATAATTTACTTGTACATCACATGGACGTAAAAACTGCATTTCTTAATGGGGTACTACAGGAAGAAATATATATGAAAGTTCCAGAAGGGGTGTCTTGCAAAAATGGTTATGTGTGTAAATTAAATAAAGCATTATATGGGCTAAAGCAAGCCGCTAGATGCTGGTTTGAAATTTTTGAACAGTCTCTTAGGCGGGAGGGTTTTCAGAATTCATCAGTAGATAGATGTATTTATATACTAAATAAAGGAGATATACAGAAAAATATATATGTGGTACTTTATGTTGATGATTTGATAATAGTGAGTGCTAATGTAAATACAATAAACAGTTTTAAAATATATTTAATGAGTAAATTTAAAATGACAGATTTACATGAAATTAAATTATTTCTTGGAATTAAAATAACTCGTTGCGATGATATGATAATGCTAGATCAAAGTGCTTATATTAAAACAGTTTTAAATAAATTTTGCATGCAGGATTGCAAACCTGCAACTACTCCTATGGATAGTAAACTCAATTATGAAGCACTAAACTCAGAAGAAAATTACACTGCTCCATGTCGCAATTTAATTGGTTGTCTAATGTATATAATGTTATGTACTCGACCTGACTTAAGCACTAGCGTTAATATATTAAGTAGGTACACAAATAAAAATAATAAAGAATTGTGGCAATGCCTCAAAAGAGTGCTTAGATATTTAAAAGGCACAACTGATTTTAAATTATGTTATAAAAGGTGTGAATATAATAACATCTTAACTGGGTATGTGGACTCCGGAGGTAATGATGTAAATGATAGAAAGAGTACAACCGGGTATATATTTAAATTGTTTGAACATTGTTCAATAACCTGGACAACAAAGAAACAATTGTCAGTAGCAGCCTCCTCCACAGAGGCTGAGTATATGGCCTTATATGAAGCCGTTAGAGAGGCTTTATGGCTTAAATCTTTGGCAAGGAGTATTCATATTGATATATCCACTCCTATTGTTATATATGAAGACAATAACAGCTGTATAAGCATAGCAAATAATCCGACAAATCATAAGCGGACAAAACATATAGATATTAAATATCATTTTTCTAGGGAACAAATAGAGAAAAATGTAATAAAGCTAAATTACATTCCCACAGGTCAACAACTTGCAGATGCGTTAACAAAACCATTACCAGCGGTTACGTTTCATGAAATGAGGAGAAACATTGGTTTACAATAATAATATTTAATGAGTTGGCTACTATTTGTTATTAATTTAATTATTCTGTTATACTCATTGTGTTCTAATAATTATATCTAATGTATATAATGTATCGAATTTAAGATGATGAAATGATCTGATAAGGTTTTTCTGGGTTTTCCCTTATCCGAGCAACAAATGTTGGATCATTATTTTTGTATTTTCCCAGACTCGCTTGGAAGTTATATAGTTCTGTTTAGGCATTTGATTTGTACAAGAATTAATTTTTGAGGGGGCGTGTTGATTTATTTGAGTAAGATTGCAAAAATTAATCATTGTATTGACTACTTCCTGTCATTTGAATGAGCGATCGAGCCGCCATCTTGTCGAGGCGCCAAATTGTCTTTACCTCACTCTGCTCCAGGTCATTTCTGATTTATTCCAATTTGTATCGTGGTAGGAAGCAGACATATCACTTCCAAGTTAAACAGTGAATATATTTCTTTATTACGGATACTGTGTGTGTATAATTTCCGTGCCCTAACAAGAATTACAACAAGTTCCTCATGAAACCAGGTTCAGCATTGATGAAATGATGGTGCCATATAAGGGCAAAAAGCCGGTAATCGAAAACAATACATAAAGAGCGAATATAACAATACAATAACAATACAAAATATTTGTTAGAGCTGGTGTTTCGGGCTTTATTTATGATTTTCTCGTATATGGAGGTGAAGACACTTTCAGATACCACCTATTTTTACCAGAAGAAATGAGTTTTGGCTTTGGGGCAAAAGTCGTCTTCTCACTATATAAAACCATTTTCCGAAAAAACGAAGTTCCATTTTTGTTATTAAATAAATAGTACAAACTACTGATTATTAACGTGTTTTTTATATTTATTTTCATATAAATTATTATATAATCAAGTCATTATTTTGTCAATTCACAATTTGGCAATGTATCTGTAGAGATACAATGATAGCGTAATATATTTATCAATGCCCTTGGCAATGTATCCCACAAGATACGGGTGTTTTTTTACAGGGGTAGTTTGAATATTTTTTTTTTATTTTTTTTCTAGACCCCTTGGGTCATTAAAGTTATTATATATATTATTTTAATACTATAAAATATTTGCAAAACATGGAAAGCGCATGACCCTGGGAGAAAACTGGTATACAGTCTCTTAAACGCATACAATTTAAAAAAATTAAGAGTTCTCAGGGTAGAACTCTTGATTATAAAATAAAACCTTATGAACACTATAGGTTTGAGAGTAATGAAAACTTTTTGTCATTGTGTAAGAAAGCTAAAAGACATTCTACCGCACTAGAAAAACTAAATGTCGGTGATTCTATACTTAATTCTAATAAAAAAAAAGATGTCTCTAATCTTTTAACTAAACAGTTTGGTGATGATTGGATGACTATACCAGAATTAGAATGGTATAATCGTGTAATCAATGATAGTAGAAGCAATGAAGTTAATGGAAATTGTGAACATAGGGGTGACGATAATGAATCTTGTCAGTGTTTGGAACAAGATATAGGTCAATTGAGGGTGTAGATTTAAGTATGCTGCCTGCATAGATTCGCTTTTTTTTTCATATTTTGTAGAAGAATACATTGTACCTATTAAAATAATTCAGAAGGATTTATTAAGTAACCAACTTGGTAGTAATTAGGCTTAGTTTATAATGTGTTTAAGTAAATTTCGTTTGATAAGAGAAATAAATACTTATTCATTAATTTTAATTTGCTTTTATTTTTTTAACTTTTAGTATTTATATACATAACCATACAGTCCAATCATAAAGCTATACAAATGCTTACAAATGAGTTCAATTATAAAGTTATATTTACAAATGAGTCCAATCATAAGGTTATGTTTACAATTGAGTCCAACCATAAGGTTATATTTTATTAGGTGTCTGACCATAAGACAATAAATACAAGATACTTTTTTTATCTCTTAAAATTTTGTGTGTAGAGGGTAAAAAATTGTACAACGGGTAACTTAGTTCCCTCTTTCAAACATAGAGAAAAGAAAACGATTTCATTTATCGCTTGGTTCTTTATTTCACTATTCTATTGTTTCCTGAAATTTTACTTAACATGTAGGTATAACTTTTTGGGTAGACACTCCTCATTTGGATCCAGTTCACTTAGAAGATCAAATGACAGAAGCCCTCAGTTCGATTGAAAAAGACTTAACAATTTTGAAAAGCATAGACTCAATGAAGACCGCATTTTTGTTACAAAACATGGAATAAAAAAATTACTCGGATGCTACGAGATATTACGGGAGAAGAAAAAATCATTGACTCGTCAGACGACTTTGTTACAATTTATGAAACCTACATCAAAATAACTTTGGATTGTCTTTATACACTCTATTAATATAGTTTGTCATATTATCTAGAATTAGATACTAATTATTTCCTAAACTATTGTTTTATTTAGTCTCCAGTCCCAATTAAACATACTTTGTATGTCTTTATATGCAAAATTGTACCCCGACTTACGCGAATTCAACTTACGCGGATAGCGCTCAGTTCCACCTATCGCGTAAGTCCGGGGTATTACTGTAATCCCTTCATAAACGTTTAGTTATTATTGTAGTGTATATTAGTTTATTTCCTATATTTAAATTTTTTGTCATTAACTATTTATGCAGTGTGTTGTAGTAAGTAAATAATTTTTATCTTTTTCTTTGTGTGCCGCCAAATTTTGACACTGCACACAGCGCTGCACACGTGTCCGAGGTGGTCATATGAGGGAAGTCGAGTTCCATTCATAACTGTTTTGACTGTTACTATGTACTTCAACCCAATAATAAGTTTTTGGAATATCTCAAATGGTTTTCATTTTATTTTGAAAAAAAGTTGTCAAGTCCTTATTGGAAAACCCTTTACAAACTGGATTGCGACTGTGGTCTGTCTTACATAGGGCAAACTAAACACAATATGTCACGCAGACTCAAAGAACACATTGCGGACATAAGATATAGACGACACACAAAATCAGCAGTCTGTGAACACACACTTGATAGGCCTAATCACTACATACGCTTTGACCAACCGAAAGTACTTGCGAAAGAAAAAAGATTCCTCCCAAGATTGGCACGCGAATCCATTGAAATAAAGCGATTTCAATAGATAAGAAAAGTGGAATAAAAAGCAAAACAAGTCAAATAAACTTACAAAAAAGCAAACAAAGAGCCCCATTGCAGGAAGGAAGCTAAATTATCAGATTAAAAGCCACAAAGCTGAAGTGAAAATTCATATCAGCTCACTAAAGAAGTCTAATAAAAAGCTTTAAAAAATGCCACCCAAAACGCGCCCGACTGCCGACCGGAGCGACCTTGTACGCACTACGGCACTTGCTACTGTACAGTGCGCACGCGGCGGTTCAGATAGCCACCTAATAGGGTGTTATCAAAAACGTGTTGTTTAAAAACTTTTTGTATGGTTAACAACGTCCTTAATGTTCAAATCGTATGAAACTTGAACAAAATCAGCATAAAACAAAAAATAAAACTCGAGTTTTGATAGCCATAAGGAGATTACTAACTAGTTCTATTAATCCATTCGCCTTGCCATGGTACTCTTCCAACATCTGACACAAAGAAATCTTTTAAAGTCTCTGATTTGAAAACCGTCAGCGTTTGAAAAGCCTACGATTCTTGCCAACGGAATCATGTTTTGTGATGGAGGAAGTATATTTTTAGTATTATAATATGTTTAGTATTATAATATAATATGGGACAGTATTAAATTATGAAGGCAGCATAAAGTTAAAATGAGGTCATCACATACTTCTGGTGTAACTGCTATAGGAGTGTAAATAATCCGAAACCCTTGACTCAGTAATCCAAATGAATTCTCGGTCACTCTTCTTGCTCGGCACATACGATAGTTAAAAATCGCTTTATCACGATCGTTTCTGACGTGATTTTTAAAATATGGATTCATCATATAGGTATTCAATCCAAATGCATCGTCACCAATTAAGTAATGAGGGGTCAGGGGTCATATTAGTCCCTGGTAAAGGAGATGGCCCTGGCACATTAAATTGACCCCTTATAATTTTCTTTCCCATTCCCCACTTCGCTTCCGACCGCCGACCCGTGCGGACGTCTGCTCTAGTGCTCTCTCCGTGTGAGTCATCAGTGCTGTAGTGCCATCTCGCTCGCTCCGTGTGAGTCATCGCCGCTTGCCGCTGTACAATGCGCACGCGCTGTCCGATCGCTGCCTTGCTGCCTGCCGCCCTCTCATTGGTCGCTTCGCGTCTTCGGTGTTTGGACATCGGGTTGAAGGCTGCAATTTATGAACGCGGGTTTACCTGCGGCCCTCAGATAGCCACCTAACGGTGCCAAACGGTGACAAACGGTTATCTGTTGGTTAACGCCTTGTGCGGGAGTGTTTTTGTCCACCATACTTAGGCAAATTAGGTACACACACCCGTCGTCAAACTGTTGGCTTCCCGCTTTCAGAATGGCGTCCGGGGATCCACCCCCTGACTTTAAAAAAATTCTGCTCTTTCTCCAAGAGCGCTTCCCCGTCGCTTTGCGGGCTTTTAATGAGTCCGAAACCGCGGATTCGCCGCGTTCCCCATCGCCGTCGCCGCGTAAGGCGAAGAAAAATGCCTCCGCGAAGGCATCGCGACTCGTTACCCGCAGATAACCTCGATAACCTCTGCGTTCAGGTCTTCACATCCGATCACCATCGGTTCTTAACCTCATGCGTGCTTTGCGGGCAACAGGGCCACCCAGCGAATTATCGCGGTTGCCCTCGTGCCCGCCCCCCTCGTCGTTCGGCATTCGCAGTGCGGACGTGTACACGTGTCGATAAATTGCTCGATTGCGCGATTATTGCTATATATTTTCGACTATCGCTTTTATAGAGATTAGTTATTTTCGTTTTGCGTAAAGTGCGTGTTGTGCTAAAGGACCTGGGAGGATTTTAAAGGAAGCCGCGTGGCTAACCGCGCGGCGCGGTAAGTGCTAGTGCACTAATAAAGACTATATTAATCGCTTATTACTTATTATTTAAATTATCGATTAGATTTAGGTTATTAAGTGCTGAATCACTACGAGAAACATTCCTTTGTTCTCGCTTTGGTGGCGTGATCGGTGACGTAGTTGTGTAGGGGCGACCGGTACGTGTTAGAGAGGAACACAACGCATATTGCGTCTCACATCGGTCTGGCGTGATCGGTGACGTAGCATAGGTGCGTTGAAGTGGGACAAATTACATCTCGTTCTTTGTCTCACTGACGTGACCGGCGACGTAGCCAGTACGTGTGGATATGGAGATACGATATAGGCGTCTCGGTCTGACTCTGGTAGAGCGGTAGAGTCTTAGGTAGAGTCGAAGGTAGAGACGAAAACGCCATAATGGCGTCAAAGGAGTGCGAACTGGAAGAGCAGGGGCGAGAGGCAGGGTTTGCACCGCGCAAGTTCCTGATGCGGACCCCCCCCCGCCGCGCGATACATCTGCGCGTCCGCGGGAAAATGGTGCGCGAAAGCACAAGGGGACATCGCCCCTAGAATTGGAGGAGGCGACGCCGCAGTGGGTATGCCAGGTGCGTACGCCTGGTTCAGCCTCTCCACGTGCGGAGACGGAACCTATGACGGAGTTACCGAGGGAGCCCGACACAAGCGCTCCGAGCGTACGGTCTTCTGCCTTTACAGTGCACTCGAGCCTCTCTAATACTGTATTGCCGTAGTTTTTACTATTAAAAACACAAGCAATCGCCGTTGAGGATCCGCCTTGCACCCACTTACGCCGACGCCGAAGCAAAGAAAGCGCTGCGCCTAGTCCGGCCTCCCACCAGCGGGTCTCACCGGAGGATGCGCATGTGCGGACCGAGCTGAGGTGTTCAGGCTGTGCCTGGCAGACTCCGGCTCCAGCTATGGAGCGAAAACCGCGTCGCGATGCGTCCGGCCCGCGTGCCAACGTACGCTCCCGCTCTCGCGGTCGAGCCGCGTTACCGCCGCCGCCGTCGTCGTCGCCGCCGAAATCAAGTTCGTCGCGCAACCGGTCCTTGAGTGGCTCTCGCTCGCGTAGCGATCGAGCCCCGGGACCCGGAGACGAAAAACCGGGCGAAAAAGTCGTTCTTAGTGAACAGCTCTCGTCGCGGTATACTGCCGTTCGACACCCTGTCGAACCGGCCCCCCACAACCCCTCCCCCGCAGTGTTTACTACAGCGGGCCTTTTAGACAGTTCCACACTAACTCACGCAGACCCCGAGGTCACAGGTGACTCGCGCCCGGCTGGCGCTCGAGCCCCCCTCGCGGTACACAGTGAAAGTGACAGTGAAAGTGCCTGTGTTCTAATTAAAAGTGCAGTTGAACAGTCGCAGCTCTCGTCGCGGTATACGGACGGCGAGAGTACCTATGCGACCACCCCGCACCGACCTCACCCCTCGACATCGATGGCGCCACCGGACTTAGCTATGCACCAAATAGCACATGTAAGTACCGGTGTTATTTTTCATCATGGCGAGGATCATAGCCACGCTCACGGGCACGACCCTGAAGAGCTGTTGGCCTACTTAGAAGGCGACCTGCGGCCATTGCAGCCCGTCTCACCTCGCGCCGGCTATGAGTTGGATGCGCTTTTTGTTGCGCAAACAATCATAGGCCGGTTCGCTACAGATGGGCTCGCACGCGCTATGTGCGAGTACCTGGCGCAGACCCGCAGGCGCCTTCTAAGTGAAGGCCTAATGACCTCGCCACTGTCGAGTGACGAACATGACGCGCTTGCCGAGGCAAGACGCGTACAATTACGCCGCCCGCCGCCGCGCGACGCCGATGAGGACGCCGCCGGGTCGGCACCCAAGCGTGTCTGTGCGCAGACCACGCCACCTGGTGTCAAATTCATGACACCAGCTACACTAATTACACAAGTGCAACCGGCGCCGCTCTCGCAGCGAGACCCGCGCCGCCGACGCCTAACGGACATGCCCACGGACACGGCGCCTACCGCGGCGCCCCCCGCACCCCCCGCGCCCCGCGCGGCCCTTGCGACGGCTCTTCCGACGCCGCAAGATGCGGCGAGCAATAATACGGACAATACAGCGGCCTCTTACGCCGCAACGACCGCCTCGCCGGCAGTAGCCCGCCGGCCCCCCCTTGCACCCCTGCCCCCCGCGCCTCCAAAGCCCAAGTATCCGCCGTTTGTCATTGAGTCTCTCCCTGACTGGACAACGCACGTCAGGGAGATGAAGCGGCGGCTTGGGCGCACAATTAATGCGCGCGCATTCGGGCAGGGGTTAAAAATCCTGCCTCAAGACGAGGAGGAGTACCGTTTGGTGCAGCGGTACCTAGGGGAGTTAGAGAGTAGCGGCGTAAAAGTCGTCTACTTCTCATACTCCCTACCAGCGGAGCGGCAGCTGAAGGTGGCGCTACGAGGCATTCCGGCGGACACGGAGCCCGAGGCCATCTTGTCGGAGCTGCGCGACCTAGGGTTCGAGCCGGAGCACGCTCAGCCCATACGTGCCAGAAGGGGTAGGCCGGGGTGCATATTTTTAATTATCCTGCGCCGCACCCCCGACCTCACCCCCGCTATATACAACATAAAGGAGCTGTTGTGTATACCGGGGGTCACCATTGAATCTTGGCGGGGCAAAAGGGGCCCCGCTCAGTGCCACCGCTGCCAAGGATTTAGGCACTCCTCGCACCAATGCCACCGGGCCTTAGCCTGTGTGCGGTGCGGGGAGGAACACCACTCCGCCGACTGCCCCCTACCAAAGGGGGCCACGCCGAAATGCGCCAACTGCAAGGGGGCGCATACGGCTAACCACAGCACGTGTCCGGTGCTGAAGGAGGAGGCGCGCAACAAGCGCGCAGGCACGGTGGCGCACACCACAGGGGGCAAGGGTGCCGCGGACGCGCGCGGTGCGCATGATGCGCGCGGTGCGCGCGGTACGCGTGGCGCTCGCGCTGCGGGACCCGCGGCGCCGCGTTCAAAGGGAGGAGAGCCGCGCACGCATGCGCAGGCTGAACGGCGCGCCCATGAGCAGCGCGCCGCTCACCCGCAGGATGCGGAATTAATTTCGTACCCTGCGGAGCCTCCCAGAGGTCAACGCAGGCGCCCCCGAGGTAGAAGAGGCCGGGGGGGGTTACAACCCCCCGCCCCCCCGCGCGCGGAAAATTCCGCGCACTTCGCGGAGGGCCCCAGTAGGGCCGCTCCTGACTCCGCTCCAGCCGCTGGAGCCTCCAGGACCGCCGGACAGCGCGCCGCACGCCCCCGCAGCGGGGGCCCTCTGAGGGGCCAGATGTTCCTCAGCGAGGCGGCGATTGCTGAGGCGGTCGACAGGGCGGTCAACTCATTGTTGAGCGCCCTCTACCCGACTCCGCCTGCCCCGACCCATGGAGGTCGCCGGCCGCGCAGTCGAGGCGTAAGACACACACACCAACAACAACAACAATGATCTTACGCCTCTTACATTGGAACGCCGAGGGCCTTAGGGGGAAAGGTCCCTACCTGCGCAACATCCTACGTACACATAACGTAGATGTTGCGCTCATTTCAGAGACACACCTGCGCCCCACCGACCGCCTGAGTGCTGCGGGCTACTTCGTTTACCGCGAAGAGCATCAGGCGATCAACGGGGCGCCCATGCGCGGCCTGGCAGTGCTGGTTAGAAGGAGTATTCCTCACCGCGCTATCCAGGCCGTCAACCTGACTGGCATCCTGACGCTGGGGGTAGAGCTGGAACTGGGCGGTCAGCCCACAGACGTGTTGGCCGCCTACGCTCCCCCCGGCGCAAATTTCATTGAAGCCGAGCTGGAGGCAGCTCTCAGCGCGAAGCCGACGATCATCGCGGGTGACTGGAATGCCAAACACATCAACTGGCATTCCCAAGTCACGAATGCGCGAGGTCGTCGCCTCCTGCACCACGCCGAAGAGCGCGGCTACCTGGTGTGCGGACCTGACTCCGCCACCCACTTTCCTAGGATAGCCGCCCACAGGCCGGACACCATCGATCTGGTGGTGCACAACCGGCCTGACCTCCACCTAGCGCAGGAGGTCCTGATGGACGAATACCAGTCGGACCACCAGCCGGTGCTGTGCCTCATCGCGGGGGCTCCATCCCCGCCCGCACGCACCCGGAAGGTCACCGACTGGAACACCTTTGAGTCCATCATGGAAGACACCCCTGCGCCCGGCCCACCGGATTCGACAGGCGCCGTTGACGACATGGCGGAGTCCATGACGCGGCAACTCCAGGCAGCTCTGGCGGCAGCGACCTCAATGCGCACGCCGGAGATCACCTGCCAGGACCTTGCACCCTATGTGCAAAGGCTGATTCAGCGCAAGCGCGCGCTCAGGAGGCAATGGCAGCGCAACCGCTGCCCCGCGCTCAAAACGCAGCTGAATCGCCTCGCCGAACGTGTCAAGGCCGAGCTGGCCTCACACGAACGGCGCACATGGGAGTGCACACTGGGAGAGGCCACCACAGAGCCTACCCGCCTCTACCAACTTTGCCGCCGTCTCTACAGGACTCCAGAGCCGAAGCGTCCCCTTCGCGACAGCAACGGCGCCATTACTTACGATGACACAGATCGGGCCGAAATATTCGCCGAACACCTCCAGCGTCAGTTCTCGCCGAACCCCGCGACGTCCCCTACGCGCGTGGCAGAGGTGGTGAACGCTGTCGAGGCGTGGCTGACGTGCCCGATCTCTACCGATGAAGCCCAGATCTTCTTCTCGCCGTCACAAGTGCGGAAGAGGATCTCACGACTGCGACCCAGGAAGGCGCCGGGACCGGACGGCATCACCCACGAGGCGCTGCGCCATCTGCCCATGAGGTGGATAGTCGCGCTGTCGCGCCTCTTCACGGGTATCCTCCGGTATACGCACTTCCCCAGATCATGGAAAGAGGGCAAGGTGATCTTAATATCGAAGCCCGGGAAGGACTCTACCCGACCCGAGAGCTATCGACCCATCACCTTGCTCTCGACGCAGTCGAAACTGTTCGAGTGGCTGTTGCTGCAGAGGATCGAACAGTACCTGCAGCCGAGGCCCGAACAGTTCGGCTTCCGCGGCGAGCACAGCACGACGCTGCAGCTGACGAAGGTGCTCTACACTGCAGCCTCGGCCCTCAACAAAAAGGAGGGGGCCGCCGCCGTTATGCTGGACATGGCGAAGGCCTTTGACCGTGTCTGGCACGACGGCCTCGTGCTGAAGCTCATCGAGTCTCCACTACCCCGCCGAATGGTCGCCGTGCTCCGCGCCTTTCTCACCGAGCGCACGTTTTTCGTTGCGACGGGAGAGGCAGCGTCGAGACCGCGACCCATCACGGCGGGAGTCCCGCAAGGCAGCGTGTTATCGCCCCTGCTGTACACCACATACACCGATGACGTTCCGTGCCCCGAGGGGTGCACACTCGCCCTCTACGCCGATGACACGGCGTATGTGGCGACATCGCTGGGGGCCTCGCACGCCGCCCGAAAACTCCAACGCGCTCTGGACCTCCTGCCAGAGTGGCTGGACAAGTGGAGACTCGCCGCCAACCCGGACAAGACACAGGCAATTGCCTTCGGCCGGGGTAGGTTGCCACCACCCTTACGCTTCCTGGATCGAGACGTGCCGTGGAAGTCGCCGGTCACCTATCTAGGGGTCACCATAGACCGGAGTCTTACCATGAAGCACCACATCTCCAGGGCTGTAAGGAGCGCCAAGTGGGCGACGCACATGCTTCGCCCACTGATCACAGGCAACCTACCCCTCCGCACCAAGCTCGCGCTACACAAATTGTATGTGCGCCCTCACCTCACGTACGCGGCACCGGCGTGGTTCTCCTATGCCAGCGAGACCAACCGCCGAAGACTGCGCATCGTGCAAAACACTGTCTTACGACGCGCAGTAAAGGCACCACGCTACGTGAGGAACGCCACCATAGCGCGAGACTTGCGGATGGAGTCAATCGACGAGTTCGTCGCACGGCTCGCGATGAGGATGTTTGATCGAGCGGACGCCTCTCAACATCCTCACCTCCAAAATATCGCGCCGTGGCACTCCAGGCCGCCCGACCGATACAAGTACCCGCGTGAGCTCTTCTCCGCGGGTCCCGACGACACCAGGGCAGCAGCTGCGGCTTCGACCGCTGGTCGCCTCGCTGGGCCTCCCCCGGGGCCACCGGGGGTCTCACCCGGCGGAGCTTGACCGCGAGCCGCGCTAGCTGCCCGATACCACCTATCATGACACCAGGGCCAAGTCGAGATTACTCCTTGGCCCCCTCATTACCACCGGATTTGACAACCCGGACATGACCCCACAGGCTGCGCGCAGCGGGTAGAGACTGAGTCTCCCCGCGCGCCTGCAGCCCCCACCAAGGGCTATATGCCCGCCCCCGTACCGCCCTGTATCAGCAGGGCGCGAACAGAAACACCACTTGAAGGGGGCATACGCCCCGAACAAGAAAAAACACCCCCCTCGCGAGGGAGGGTGCAACAATAACCACAAGCGCTCCGACAACCGTGGGCAGATATGTCGCGGAGGCGAACTCGGGGCGCTTTCCTGAGGGCGTTGCGCACTCAGAACTTTGCGGGTCAACAGGAGTGGAGAAAGGAGGAGGTCGACGTGGCCTTCAAGAAGAGCACGCGAGGAGGAGCGTGCACCACGGTGGTGCTGCGGTGTAGCCCAGCGTGGCGAGACAAGCTGGTCTCCAAAGAGCGTGTTTATATAGAGTGGAAGCGTCTCTTGCGTTTGTGGTGGCGAGTCGGCTGCTGCGAACCCAAAGGTCTGCGTTGGTGCTCTTGACGAAGGCTTATCGGACGACAAGCACGCCGGCGCTGGCCGTCCTCGGCGGGCTGTACCGTGCGGGCAAGATTCAGGCGTCGAAAAGGGAAACGGCCAAGGGAGAGGTCAATGACCTAAAGCGTAGGGTCCACTCCGAGGTGGTTGCCAAGTGGCAGGAGCGCTGGGAGGTCGAGGAGAGGGGGCGGGACCTGCAGCGCTTCTTCCCTTTCGTCAGGGGTAGACTTCGTGCGGCGTGGGTAGCGCCCGACTACTTCACGTCGCAGCTTTTGCGGAGGAGTACAGGGACCACGTCCTGTGGGAGTGCGGGCTGTACCATCGGGAGAGGGAGGAGATGCTGGACCGCGCACGGTCTTCTGCCTTTACAGTGCACTCGAGCCTCTCTCTGTACTGTATTGCCGTAGTTTTTAATTATTAAAAACTCAAGCAATCGCCGTTGAGGATCCGCCTTGCACCAACTTACGCCGACGCCGAAGCAAAGAAAGCGCTACGCCTAGTCCGGCCTCTCACCAGCGGGTCTCACCGGAGGATGCGCATGTGCGGACCGAGCTAAGGTGTTCCGGCTGTGCCTGGCAGACTCCGGCTCCAGCTATGGAGCGAAAACCGCGTCGCGATGCGTCCGGCCCGCGTGCCAACATACGCTCCCGCTCTCGCGGTCGAGCCGCGTTACCGCCGCCGCCGTCGTCGTCGCCGCAAAAAACAACAACGTCGCGTAACCGGTCCTTGAGCGGCTCTCGCTCGCGTAGCGATCGAGCCCCGGGACCCGGAGACGAAAAACCGGGCGAAAAAGCTGTTTTTGGTAAACAGCTCTCGTCGCGGTATACTGCCGTTCGACACCCTGTCGAACCGCCCCCCCACAACCCCGCCCCCGCAGTGTTTACTACTACGGACATACAAAACATTTCAGACGATCCTACGCTAACTCACGCGAACCCCGAGGTCGCTGGTGACTCGCGCCCGGCTGTCGCTCGAGCCCCCCTCGCGGTACATAGTGAAAGTGTTTGTGTTTGTGAAAAAAGTGCCGTTGAACAATCGCAGCTCTCGTCGCGGTATACGGACGACGAGAGTACCTATGCGACTACCCCGCACCGACCTCACCCCTCGACATCGATGGCGCCACCGGACTTAGGAATGCACCGAATAAAAAATGTAAGTACCGGTGTTGATATTCGTCGTGCCGAGGATGATAGCCACGCTCATGGGCACGACCCCGATGAGTTGTTGGCTTACTTAGAAGGCGACCTGCGACCATCGCAGCCCGTCTCACCCCGCGCCGGCTATAAATTGGATGCGCTATTTGTTGCGCAAACAATCATAGGCCGGTTCGCTACAGACGGGCTTGCACGCGCTATGTGCGAGTACCTAGCGCAGACCCGCAGGCGCCTTCTAAGTGAAGGCCTAATGACCTCGCCATTATCAAGTGACGAACACGACGCGCCTGTCGAGGCAAGACGCGTACAATGCCAACTACGCCGCCCGCCGCCGCACGACTCCGATGAGGACGCCGCCGGGTCGGCACCCAAGCGCGTCTGTGCGCAGACCACGCCACCTGGTGTCAAGTTTTTGACACCAACTACACAAGTGCAACCGGCGCCGCTCTCGCAGCGAGACCCGCGCCGCCGGCGCCTGACGGACATGCCCACGGACACGGCGCCTACCGCGGCGCCCCCCGCACCCCCCGCGCGGCCCTTGCGACGGCTCTTCCGACGCCGCAAGACGCGGCGAACAATAATAACACTGATAATGCAGCGGCCTCTTACGCCGCAACGACCGCCTCGCCGGCAGTAGCCCGCCGGCCCCCCCTTGCACCCCTGCCCCCCGCGCCTCCAAAGCCCAAGTATCCGCCGTTTGTTATCGAGTCTCTTCCTGACTGGACAACGCACGTCAGGGAGATGAAGCGGCGGCTTGGGCGCACAATCAATGCGCGCAATTTCGGGCAGGGGCTAAAAATCTTACCCCAAGACGAGGAGGAGTACCGTTTGGTGCAGCGGTACCTAGGGGAGTTAGAGAGTAGCGGCGTCAAAGTCGTCTACTTCTCATACTCCCTACCAGCAGAGCGGCAGCTGAAGGTGGCGCTAAGAGGCATTCCGGCGGACACGGAGCCCGAGGCCATCTTGTCGGAGCTGCGCGACCTAGGGTTCGAGCCGGAACACGCTCAGCCCATACGCGCCAGAAGGGGCAGGCCGGGCTGCATTTTCTTAATTATTCTGCGCTGCACCCCCGACCTCACCCCCGCTATATACAACATAAAGGAGCTGTTGTGTATACCGGGGGTCACCATTGAATCCTGGCGGGGAAAAAGGGGCCCCGCTCAGTGCCACCGCTGCCAAGGATTTAGGCACTCCTCGCACGAATGCCACCGCCCCCCCGCGCGCGGAAAATTCCGCGCACTTCGCAGAGGGCCCCAGTAGGGCCGCTCCTGACTCCGCTCCAGCCGCTGGAGCCTCCAGGACCGCCGGACAGCGCGCCGCACGCCCCCGTAGCGGGGCCAGATGTTCCTCAGCGAGGCGGCGATTGCTGAGGCGGTCGACAGGGCGGTCAACTCATTGTTGAGCGCCCTCTACCCGACTCCGCCTGCCCCGACCCATGGAGGGCGCCGGCCGCGCAGTCGAGGCGTAAGACATACACATAATCAACAACGATGATCTTACGCCTCCTACACTGGAACGCCGAGGGCCTTATGGAAGACACCCCAGCGCCCGGCCCACCGGATTCGACAGGCGCCGTTGACGACATGGCGGAGTCCATGACGCGGCAACTCCAGGCAGCTCTGACGGCAGCGACCACAACGCGCACGCCGGAGATCATCTGCCAGGACCTTGCGCCCCATGTGCAAAGGCTGATTCAGCGCAAGCGCGCGCTCAGGAGGCAATGGCAGCGCAACCGCTGCCCCGCGCTCAAAACGCAGCTGAATCGCCTCGCCGAACGTGTCAAGGCCGAGCTGGTCTCACACGAACGGCGCACATGGGAGCGCACACTGGGAGAGGCCACCACAGAGCCTACTCGCCTCTACCAACTTTGCCGCCGTCTCTACAGGACTCCAGAGCCGAAGCGTCCCCTGCGTGACAGCAACGGCGCCATCACCTACAACGACACAGATCGGGCCGAAATATTCGCCGAACACCTCCAGCGTCAGTTTTCACCGAACCCCGCGACGTCCCCTACGCGCGTGGCAGAGGTGGTGAACGCTGTCGAGGCGTGGCTGACGCGCCCGATCCCTACCGACGAAGACCAGATCTTCTTCTCGCCGTCACAAGTGCGGAAGAGGATCTCACGACTGCGACCCAGGAAGGCGCCGGGACCGGACGGCATCACCCACGAGGCGCTGCGCCATCTGCCCATGAGGTGGATAGTCGCGCTGTCGCGCCTCTTCACGGGTATCCTCCGGTACACGCACTTCCCTAGATCATGGAAAGAGGGCAAGGTGATCTTAATATCGAAGCCCGGGAAGGACTCTTCCCGACCCGAGAGCTATCGACCCATCACCTTGCTCTCGACGCAGTCGAAACTGTTCGAGTGGCTGTTGCTGCAGAGGATCGAACAATACCTGCAGCCGAGGCCGCGGGATAAAACGCCATTCTGGCCGAGCTACGCTCGCCAAAACAGCCCGAGCTGAGCTGTAAAGGCCCTTAAGGCCAACAGCGAGATTCCATTAAAAAAAAAACGACGGCAGCTTTGGACTTATCAAGAGGAAAATGAAAAAAATTGAAAGAGTATATACAGTATACGTTGAGGAAATTATTTTGAAATCTTCTCAAATTGATGACAAGTTTACTGTTTTTATGTTTGCACAAGAAAATGTCGTAAACTCTCAAGAATGGTATCCAAAATTTTATTACAAATCTAAATTATCCAAAACTACACAACTAGGCGCATTAAAGGAGAAGTTTATGATCTCAAAATACCATGTGTTTCACTTTGACGCTAAACAGCCTCAAAGTGTTATTGCAAGTCAATACATTGACGGCTTGGTTGAATTTACTTTTGATCTGCGAATAACTAATCAGTTTACTCTAGCAAGTCTAGCATCACAGAAATTGTACACTGGTCCAATACCAATTGCAAAGAAGAAAATGGATGACCTAAAAAAGATGAAAAATTACATTCCAGAAGCTTCAGCAGGGTTTTGGCGTGACAGATATGACTGGCCAGAAATTTAATCTTTCTTTATTATAATTATTAAGCGAAACGTTTAATATAAGTAATGATGTTTCTATGATAATTTTGTGGTTTTATTTCACATATTATTGCACAACTAATTTTAAACTTACATGCTGTTATACGACGTCCCGGATTTAGAGTTTTATAAAAAAGGATTTATTTATAAAGACAACTGCTCGGTTTGAATCGTAAAGTGGGACTAACTTTAGCTGAAAGATAATGCTCATGGCAGTTGAATAGGAGAATGCCAGCTTGCTAAAATAGAAGTTGACATAGGGTGGTCTCTAAGGTTTTAAATATATAACAACCCCCTCGTTATGAGGAAACTTACGGTTTATTTGTAAGTTTCCTTAATATTTAACAAACTCGCAAGCGGGCTACTGAAGGAGTACTCTGGTTTTCCAGATTATTATCTTGCTCAACCGGGATATTATTGGAAACTTGGAGTTTTCTCGAACATTTGCCTTTCTTATAAAAATATACAAAAACAAAACTAAAAACTAGGATTACAGAGAAAATACTTAAAATAGGAAAGCTAACATGATTATTAAAATTATTAGGATTCTTGATCTCATTTAGATCCTTCATTGACATGTCTGAAATAGCTTTAATTGATTTTAAATTATCAAGGTTAATAATCTTGATTTTTGGAATAGAAAAGTTATTACTTAATTTGTTTACACTTTTACAACAATCATCGTCAATAATATCAAAATTCGAGGATACAGCGGGGACATATGTTTTAAGATACACTTTAGTCACCAACTTAAGGTTTTTATGAAAACCTACACAATCTATTGGTAAATTTAGTACACCTGTACCGGATATAACTAACTCAGATACATTTTGATTACATTCAATAGACAATTTAGTGGACTTTGATTGTACAAATATCCATTTGTTATTATTTAGCTTATGCCAAATATCTAAATCACCAAACATGACTTTAACAGGACAATTTTCTGGAAGGGTAGTTAAGGCTTTAGTAATTATTTCGATTTCACATGAAGGGTTATTAAGTACTGCGTAGACATCGGTTATTTCACAAAGGTAAGTATAGGTAAGTATGCTTTTACAATCATTTAAATCTTTGAGATAGATATAAGATAGTTTATCTGTGCTCAAGGCTAAAAATTGTTCCGAAGGGAGGATCATAGCGAAAGAATTTAAATTACCCTCCGTATGTGGAATAGGCAATGGCACAGTTTTATAGATATTAAAATGTTCTAAGGTTACAAGTGGAATCTTTACAATAAACATTAATTTTTTGTTAAAATAGTAACAAGTTAAATCGGCTATATTAATTAGAATATGAATATTGCTTATTTCTATGTTTACAGGAAAGTCTCTATACTTAGGGAGTAACTTAAAATTATTTACAATATCATTATACATTTGGTTTGGGGTTAGAACTGAAGGATGCAAGGTGTTACTTTTAATGAGTAAAATGGAATTAAGTAAGTCTTCCACCTTAAATGATAAAGTCAGTAAATTTGATTGCAAAATATTTAAAATGTTATAGAAATTATTCCTAAAATTAACCTCATTAAAAGCATTTGTTATATTGGATACCGTAGACGCTAATTCTTTGACGACACCATTAAATTTTGCTTGATTAAGGTTCATTTCATGTAAGGATTGATTTATATTGGAAATGGCAGATTGGGAAGCAATTACGGTTTTCTTCAATGTTCCTGAAATCTTTTTATCATTTTCATAAGTCTAGCGTCTTCATAGGTCTTCGCATCATCTTCGGTCAAGGTACCGAATATGTGTTTAAATACAGTGCCTATTCCGGAAAACCATGCGGATCTTTTCGAAACGTAATTATCGGATACTAGATGTGAAACGGCATTAAAGTCACGTTGGAGATCTTTAAGGATTGCTTCTAAAGGTTGCAATAAGTTATGACATTGCGAAACACCAATTAATTCGCTTCTCTGACAATAAGACTGAACGTTATTGAACACTTTATTTATGTCCATTATATGATTTTTTATGGGAATGATCTCTACGGGAATTACAATATGAAATTGGTCGTTTATTATCTTTAGTGTGCCAACAGGGTCGAAGAAGATCCCAGGACCTTTCACTATATTTTTGACATACTGATTTTCAGTTTCAGCTAGGGTGACATTGCAGAGAATTGCGATGACCCTGGAAAATATGTGAGCGTGTTATAATACTATAGAAAGGATTAAAATAATGTTACTTATAAAAAGTAAAATACAACAATAAAATTTTATATAAACTTATCTTATGAAACTGGCATTTTAAATACCTATACAAAGTATATGTATATAATAAAAATAAAAACATTTATAAAATAAAATTCTCGTGAGCTGGTTTTACTTCATCAAAATGATGTTTAACATGACGTCGATTTATTAAAAGGTGTAAAGTATTACTATCGTGGACTTTAACGATTTTATAGGGACCTTTCCAAATTGGCGAAAGGGCCTTGCGCAGCCTGACGTGATTTTTTAAATAAACATAGTCACCTACTTTATACTGTATAGACCGCGTGTGTTTATCATAGTAGGTTTTTGATCTTTCTTTGGATGTTTTGATATTTTCCAAAGCCTTTTCTCGAGAAATTTTTAATCGGTGATAGAGCATTTTAATATACTCTGGATATGTAACGTCAGGGCGTGATTCAAATATTGAGTCAGGGATATATGGTTTGTGGCCGAAAACAAGTTCGTATGGAGTGAATTTAGTCGTTGTGTGGACACTACTATTATATTTTTTTTTTTTTTTTGAGAATGGAATCTCGCTGTTGGCCTTAAGGGCCTTTACAGCTCAGCTCGGGCTGTTTTGGCGAACGTAGCTCGGCCAGAATGGCGCTTTATCCCGCGGCTAGCGCAAGGGCGTCTCCTGTGAGACTCGAACCTCGGCTTGGGCCGTCGCGGGGCGGTCAATCGCCTGAAGGGCAGGACGGAAGCTCACTGTAGTGAGCGAAGTGCGAAGTAAAGGTCCTCGCCTTCCCCGGTGAAGGCGGTTTTTTACCCTAAACTGTGATTGGCTATTTTTATTATTGGCCGCGCGGGCGGCATTTAATTTATTGTTTGCTTCAGTAATTGGATCGTCCGGATCCGTTAGTATGTGTCGGGGCCTCCTACGAGCCTTTTTTGTCGGGAAGGGGTAATAGTTGATGCTATTACGCACCAGCGGATTGGGATGGTGTTTAGCCTTGTCAAAGTGGCGTGTGGACGCCAACTTCATCCATTGGGCTATGGTAGGGAGCTCCAGGTCATGGTGGAGATCGACGTTTCTCACATAGAAGGGCGCACCGGTCGCGATTCTCATGAATCGCGACTGAAGCACCTGTAGTCGGTGTATATAGGAGGGGGCACAATGCGCAAAGACTACGCTAGCGTATGTCATGCACGGTCGGATGCAGGCCTTGTACAGGGTGACCTTGTGTCTTAGAGACATTTGACTCCTTTTATTTAGGAGGAAATGAAGGCGAGAGAGGACAAAATGTGCCTTCTTGCGAACGGCGGCTATGTGCTTTCGGAAAGACATGCCGCTATCGAGCGTGACTCCTAGATATTTAACGGACTTTTGCCATGGAATGGCTTGCCCGTATAGGGTTACCTCTGTCTTGAGGTGAAATTTATCCCTAGCGATAGCACCGGGGTTGCCCCTGGCAAAGAGAACTGCTACGCTTTTCTCGGGATTTATTTGGAAGCCCCATTTCCGAAACCATTCGCCTAACGACGTGGTAGCGGTCTGGAGTCTGTCCACAATGACACCTCTATCTTTATGGGTGGTATAGAGAGCGGTGTCATCGGCATAGAGGGCTAGCTCCACATTGGGAGCCCTAGGGATGTCGCCGGTATACAGCGTGAACTACTATTATAGGTTAACATGGCGGTATATACGAACTTATGCCAGTTTGTCTGATTTTCATTTACGTAAGATTTTAAATATTCCCTTAAAGTTGAATAGCTTCTTTCTAAAGCGCCTTGCGTTTGAGGGTGGTAAGGTGATGACCAAATTTGTTTAATCTTTAAAAATTCGTTTAAATAATTCGGCAGTGAAATTAGTTCCTTGGTCTGTTAATATGGTTTTAGGGATACCAAATAGGGAAATAAAGTGAACTAAACCTTCGCAGGTTTCTTCTGCTGTAGCGTTTGATATTGGGTATGAAATGGAAAACTTGGTTAAATCATCCTGAAGAGTAAGTATGAATTTAAGTTTTTGAAATCCAGCTTCAGGCAAAGGGCCAATATGAATTTAAGTTTTTGAAATCCAGCTTCAGGCAAAGGGCCAACTATGTCGAGACTAATTCTTTCAAATGGGCGTGTAGCGGTAGTCGTGATTTGCATGGGTGATTGGTTGATCTTCCTCAGTGCTTTGTTTGATTGACATAATTTACAGTTTTGTATATAATTTTCTATATCTGTACGCATATTCTTCCAGTAATATCGTTCTTTGATTCTATTATACATCCTATTTGAGCCCAGTGTCGGGATATCATGGTTTTTTTTTAAGGCTTTTAGTGATCTCGGAAGGAACAGGATATAGGATGGTATTATGGTGTATATTTACTGTTATGTTAGTATTATAAATAAGTACATAAGCATGCCATATATTTTAACAAAGGAATGTTGTTCGAAGAGACTTTTAAAGTCAGATATGGCTATTTCTCCAATGTTCGCGGAAAGCAAGATATCGTCTCGGGCTGTTTTGAGAGTTTTGAATATATCTGGATATGTACAGTCGTCGAAATAGTAGACTTTGGTAAATAAAAGATAGTATATCTTGTTTTTATTTTCGATTTTTTGAAACGAATGTAGTTTTCTTTCTGAATTTAGGATATTGGCAGAGTCGGGTAGTGTGGACAGAATATCTTGGAGATATGGATTTGATTCATCGAAGTCGATTGATACTGGGATTAAGATGGCTTTAGAATTACTCTTAAGGAGACTTTCATTGTGTTCCTTTATATGAGTGTTGAAGTTTTCATTTTTGTTTGAGAAAGTTTTCAGGAAGTCGTTGTAGTCAGTGTTAGAATTTGAAATGCCTTGAAGAGGTGAAAAGCATGAAGGGTTTTGTGAAGGTGAGTTGGTCTCATTCTCAGGGCTAGTAGTAGGAATCAACATTTCATCGTTTTCTAAAAGATCGATATTGGGTAGGCTGTCACTATCAGCATTGGATGTCGAAGGGAGTTGGATACCTAGATCATCTATTGTTAGAGGACTAAAGGGAAGTGGATCATTCTCACTTGAAGACGGTATTACTCGTTGAGAATCAGTCTGATCTTTGATAATTGGATTGACGGGAAATCGAGACAGAGCGTCGGCGTTACTATTGATTTTTCCCTTCTTATATTCAATGTTGTAGTCGAACTCTTCGAGTTTTAAACGCCACCTTACAAGCTTGAATCCAGGATCCTTACAATTAAATAACCATTTGAGTGGTTTATGGTCTGTGAAAATTGTAAATTTGTTACCATACAGGTATGGTCTAAAGGTTTTAGTTCCCCATATGATAGCCAAGCATTCCTTTTCGGTAACGCTGTAGTTACTTTGGGCTTTAGATAGTGTTCTAGACGCAAAAGCGATGGGGCGGTCTTTTCCTATAGGCCCTTGTGACAAGATAGCGGAGATTGCATAGTTAGATGCGTCGCATGTGAGATTGAATGGTTGGTTAAAATCAGGGTAAGCAAGTATAGGTGCGGAGATCAAGCTATTTTTAAGAGTTTCAAAGGCTAACTGTTGTTCATGTTGCCACATGAACGGAACATCCTTCTTTAAGAGGTTTGTAAGGGGTTTAGCAATTTTAGACAGGTTAGGTATAAAACGACGATAGTAGGACACTAACCCCATGAAGGATTTAATGTCTTTAGGACATTTGGGTTGGGGAAAATCTTGGACTGCTCTGGTTTTTTCGGGATTCGGCTTGACACCTTCGACAGTTATTATGTGACCGACATAAGAAACTTCTTTGCGCAGAAATTCGCATTTATCTGGCTGAAGTTTGAGATTAAACTGTCGGAGTCTGTCAAAGTCATTTGAGAGGTTTTTCATATGTTTTTGGAGATCAAATGAGTAGATTACGATATCATCTAAATAGACAAAGCATTGCAGCCCTTGCAGGCCTGATAGAGCGGAAGCCTTCATCAACCTCTGAAACGTGGAAGGGGCATTTTTGAGCCCAAACGGCATTCGCGCAAATTCGAAGTGTTCTTGTGGGATGGAAAAAGCCGTTTTGGGAGCGTCAGCTTCAGACATTTTAATTTGATAAAAGCCGGAAGCTAAGTCGAGTGTACTAAAATATTTACATTTACCCAATTGGTCTAAAATTTCTGAAATATTAGGAATAGGGTAAGAATCTCCAATAGTGATATCATTTAATCGGCGATAGTCGATAACAATGCGCCATTTACGCTGACCAGAAGCATCGAGCTTTTTTGAAACTATCCAGATCGGAGATGACCATGGAGAAGTTGACGGTTTGATAATTCCTTCATTAAGCATTTTATTAATCTGATTGTTTACCTCTTGTTTCTGCACTTCAGGAAATCGATATGATTTTGTATTAATGGGTACAGAGGAAGAAGTTGGTATCTGGTGCTCGAGAGCATTAGTACAAGTCAGAGAATCTTCAGGGAGGTGGAATAGATCCGAAAATTCAGCGCAAAGATTAAATAATGATTCTCGTTCTTCGTTATTAAGGTGAGTGACTCTTAAAAGGTCTAAGACCTGCTCAGTTCTGTTAACGGCATTGTTGGGGATTGTATGAGATATATTGAATATTTGGTGATTTTCTTTATTTTCCAAGGGCGTAAGTTTTAATTTTAAGTTTGAGTTTAACGTAATTGGAGATTCAGAGATATTTACAACAGAAATGTTTATTCTAGAATTAGGTTTCACCTTGACAATGCAGTTAGCAATTAGAATTGAGTCGACGGGATTTTGATCTACCATCAAGCCTTCACCTATTTCTGGATTAAGTACCGAGCATTCTATGATGGTTTCAGTTCGGGGAGCAATAGTATATATTGGTTCATTAAATTTTAAAGCAAGTTCAACTTGACTAATCGTAAGCGATTCATTCTTAAAATCAATGTTTGAGTAGTTGTCTGATAGGAAATCGTTTCCAATTATACCATCGTAAGGAAAATTTATGTTATCAATAATGTGAAATCGATACTTCAGAGAGTTGAATTCGATAGGTATACGTCCAAATGACCTCATTGGTTTATCTGCAGTTCCAATTCCTGAAAATGTTATAGTGTGTTCGTCTATTTCAGGCATGTTTTGAATAGATGATTTCTTTATAAGGCTAATAGATGCACCACTGTCAACAATGAGCTTAAGTAGTTTGGTAGATACAGAGGTTTGAACTTCCACAAAGGGTAAGTATTTTTCGGATGGATTTGAAGTAACGTTATGTATTTTGTTATATATATATTGTTTTTTATCTCAGGCGTGGTGTTTGGGTATCGACCATGGATGTTGTAAGAGGAGATATTTTAGAGTGCCAGATACTATAGATGCATATGTCCTTTGTTGGGAATTTATTGCACCATTGTTAGAATTAGGGTTATGTGGTACAGAGGATTTTGAAATTGATTTACTAACGTTGCTACCACTATGAGTTTGACTACCCTGCTGTGTGACCTTGGATTTAGAAATAGAAGCATGGTCTTCGTTTTGGGGCTGGTTACCCTGCTGTGTGACCTTGGATTTAGAAATGAGAATATGGTCTTCGTTTTGGGGCTGGTTACCCTGTTGTGTGACCTTGGATTTAGAAATATGAATATGGTCTTTATTTTTGGGCTGGTTACCCTGTTGTGTGACCTTGGAATTGTAATTGGATATAGAATTTGCGGTGTCATTTGGATATAGCAATAGAGGACGTTGAAATTTCGGACTCGGGAGACACCGCCGGGAGTCCTTTATTCGTTTAAAGGATTATCTGTCTCATCGACACCATAATCTTCATAAGAAGATATTGCATGAATCGGTTGGTTCCGATTTTGAAAGGAAGTAGTAGGGTTTGTGCGGTTGTAGCTTGAATTTTGATTGTTTCCAAATTTCCTATTATTGTATTCTCGTTTGCGACAACCTTCAATAGTATGCCCTGGAGCCTTGCAATATCGGCACACTATAGGATTAGAGGGCCTAAACGCGGCAGATGTTGTATTATTATTAGTGCCATGTTGTAAAGCTGATCTATTTGGTGGATATGATGAGTGAGATGGGCGGAATCGCGCCTGATTCTGAGTATTTGGAGTTTGGGCGTAATTAGTGTTTCGTCGTGTCAAAGCATTGATAATCTTTTCTTCCGAAGTAGCGAAATTAATGGCGTCGTTCAAAGATTCAGAGTCACGGCATCGAACTACAGTAGACAATCTTGGATTTAGGCCGACTACAAACGTGTGTAACGCTAAGTCTTTCATAGCTGCGACGCGGCCTGCCAGTTCGTCCTTTTTCTTAGTAGGGATAGTTATATTAATTTCGGATAATAATTTTGATAAGCAAGACTCTATTCGTAATGCAAACTGGTTGATCGTTTCGTTGCCTAATTGACGACATTCTTGTAAATCAGAAAGCAGCGCAGCATAGTGCTTTTTATCACCAAATTGAGATTTTAAGAACTCTTCAAGCTGGTGCCAATTCTCAAATTCTTTTACACAACAAGCCGTTTCTGCGCGTCCTTCTAATTGACTTACAATATATTTTAGTAAAATGTCCTGTTGGTTTTGAGTAGCAAGTTCTACCGCATTTCTACAATTATTTAAAAATGCACTTAATTTTTCGCGGTTACCATCGAATTTATTTATGAATATAATTAGTATATTTAAATCAACGTCTGTGGCTGACCTATTCTTAGACTCGCGTACAATAACATCTTCCTTAGGCATTGTCACGTAGGATATGGCTTAGACAAAACAATACTGATAACGACGCGACGACGGCTAGCGTTACTGAGAACTGATTAGGCGATGCACTGATTTCTAATTGGTATTGTAACCAATTATGAGATTGTAATTTTATAAAACAACCTTTCTATTTTTAGCACTTTAAACTTCACTAATTGTTTTCACACAACACACTGTAATACGAATATATAGGATTTTTGAAGACTTACAGGGATGCTGCAGTTTTACTGATGAACATCTTTGATGTATAGGGCGGAGACGGCGGATGTTTCTTTACAAAACAATTTCAGAATTCACAGCGAATAGGAAAATCTAGTTATTCACAGAAATATTCACTTTTGTAATCACTCGTTAGTCGCGACTGCCAAACTGAGGCGTACCGAGGATTTTTAAAAAATCCCTTGAGCTGCCACCAATGTTATACGACGTCCCGGATTTAGAGTTTTAAATAAAAGGATTTATTTTACACAAAGGATTGATTTAGAAATATAGATTTAGAAAGACAACTGCTCGGTTTGAATCGTAAAGTGGGACTAACTTTAGCCGAAAGATAATGCTCATGGCAGTTGAATAGGAGAATGCCAGCTTGCTAAAATAGAAGTTGACATAGGGTGGTCTCTAAGGTTTTAAATATATATGCGAAAGGGGCACATGCCAATTTTACTTCTCTTTACTATAAAATTAGGTGCATATAGGGCACTTGTGCATTGTTTGTTTGTGCACTTTTTTAAGAAATCCAAAAATGTTGAAGCTGAAAAAGATGAAATAGTTAATGTACAATGACATATATTCAACTGATGATGTGTGCAGTGTGCAGTACAATGGATATTTAGGTTTTTCTCTCTCCTGTAAAAACAACAAATAATATTAAGGTGTCATAAGTGCCCCTTTGCATGATCGTCAGCCAAGCACGTCAAGCCAAAGCTTATCTCCAAGAAAGAAAAGACCACGGATTGCTTTAAGCGTTGCCGAAAAACTTATGATACAAAACAACTACAAACACGTATTTGAGGAGAAAGCTGCTTCATTATTTCCTATTGAGGCTCTTGAAAAACAGAATGTGTTTCGAAATCAGCTGACATTTCGGGAATTGGTGACCTCAGTTTACAGTGTGTTAAAAGAATACAAAGAAAATGAACAATTTAAGTCTCCCGAGAAACGAAGACCAAAACACAGTTTCAAAGATAAATTAGACTATTGTAGGTGATTAGTTTAAGTGTCGTAATGTAGCGGTGATGTGTTCTGACAAGAACAGAGTTAAAGAAACGGTCGTGTGTTTTGGAAAAAACACGTCGATGTCATCGTAATCGTAAGACACGGCAATATGTCCCGACGAGGACAGTTGTTAAACGTTTTCGTCAAGAAACGATAATATGTTCTGAAAAGAACAGTTTATAAACGTTTTCGTCGGATACGATAATATGTTCTGAAAAGAACAGTTGTTAAACGTTTTCGTCAAGAAACAATAATATGTTCTGAAAAGAACAGTTTATAAACGTTTTCGTCGGATACGATAATATGTTCTGAAAAGAACAGTTGTTAAACGTTTTCGTCAAGAAACAATAATATGTTCTGAAAAGAACAGTTTATAAACGTTTTCGTCGGATACGATAATATGTTCTGAAAAGAACAGTTTATAAACGTTTTCGTCGGATACGATAATATGTTCTGAAAAGAACAGTTTATAAATGTTTTCGTCGGATACGATAATATGTTCTGAAAAGAACAGTTGTTAAACGTTTTCGTCAAGAAACAATAATATGTTCTGAAAAGATGTGGTGAAAGAAGATGTGGAGAATGTACAGTGAACAGTGCAACGAAAATCTTAAAGTGCGCGAATGTTACTATCGATCAACTTTTAACAAATATTTCAATCTGGGATTTGGGACCCCTCGTACAGACACTTGCTCTAAGTGCAATGAGCTACTTGGACGCATAAATAGATCTACAGATGTTGTTGAAAAAACTGACTTCGCTTCCGACCGCCGACCCGTGCGGACGTCTGTTCAGTGCTCACTCCGTGTGAGTCATCAGTGCTCTAGTGCTCTCTTGCTCGCTCGCGTGTGAGTCATCGCCGCTTGCCGCTGTACAGTGCGCACGCGCTGTCCAACCGCTGCCTTGCTGCCTGCTGCCCTCTCATTGGTCAGTCCGATCGCTGCCTTGCTGCCTGCCGCCCTCTCATTGGTTGCTTCGCGTCTTCGGTGTTTGGACATCGGGTTGAAGGCTGCATTTTATGAACGCGGGTTTACCTGCGGCCCTCAGATAGCCACCTAACGGTGCCAAACGGTTATCTGTGGGTTAACGCCTTGTGCGGGAGTGTTTTTGTCCGGGGTGCATACACCGTGCCTTTTTCAAGGCGCGTAACAGCCCCTCCGCTTCCTCCAAGTCCTGTGCACGGCCGGGCCTCCTAGTAGGCACGTATTGGGGAGTAGGTACGCCAACTACTCTCTAGCAACCGGCTAAACACAGGTCCACTGTTGGACGGGTCCTGTCACATCCGTAGGGGCTCTTATACCCAATCTCCTACGGGCTGGTTAGGTCGGTGACAAACCTCACCTCCGCTATCACCAGCGGAGACACACCACATATTAGGGCAAACCATTAGCTTAGGTACTCACCACACTTAGGCAACTAGGTACACACCCGCCGTCAAACTGTTGGCTTCCCGCCAACAGAATGGCGTCCGGGGATCCACCCCCTGACTTGAGAAAAATACTGCTCTTTCTCCAAGAGCGCTTCCCCGACGCTTTGCGGGCTTTTAACGAGTCCGAAACCGCGGATTCGCCGCGTTCCCCATCGCCGTCGCCGCGTAAGGCGAAGAAAAATGCCTCCGCGAAGGCATCAAAACTCGTTACCCGCCCTCGCTCGCGCTCGCGCTCACCACTCCCTGAAGTGGGAAGCGCCAGCGATGAGGAGACGGGTTTAAATTCACGCCCGTCATCGGTCATGTCGACCCAATCCACTCCGGCGTTAGCGGCCGACGAAGCCGCACAAAATTCATCTTCCGAGAGCGACGGCTTTCAAACCGTCGGCCGGAAGAAGAAGCGTTCGGCCAACGGCGGTCCCCCCGCCAAAAGGCCCACTCAAGCCGCCAACCCTCCGAAGAGGGATCTTAGTTCCCTCTTATCGGGAAAACCTGCGCCCCCCGCCCCCGCGGACCGCATTAAAACCCCCCCGCCCGTATACGTTAGGGACAAGGGCGCCTGGCCGGCCCTATCAAAAATTCTCGACACAAAGTCGATAAATTACAAGGCCCGAACGCTAAGGGATAACCTTTGCGTTCAGGTCTTTTCATCTGATCACCACCGCTTTCTAACTTCATACCTTCGCTCTGAAGGTATCGGTGGCCACACCTTCCCCCTACCCGAGGAGCGCGTCCTAAGGGTAGTCATTAAGGGCATCCCAAAGGAGATAGACTCCGGGATAGTCCAATCGGACCTCACTGAGCAGGGATACCCCGTAAGGGATGTATTCCGCATGCTCAAGAGAACAACCAAAGAAGAGTACGACATGGTACTCGTTGTCCTCGATCCCACCCCGAGTGGGAAAAAGATATTTAGCCTGAGAGAGTGTTGCAAGCTCTCGGGGCTGAGGGTTGAAACCCCCCTCAAACACTCCTTCACACGACAGTGTCACCGCTGTCAACTCTACGGGCATGCGGCCCGTAACTGTTTCGCTAGGGCACGGTGCGTAAAGTGCCTAGGCGACCACGGCACGGCGGACTGCAAAAGAACGCTTCCGTGCGCTGAGCCGCCGGCGTGCGTGCTTTGCGGGCAACAGGGCCACCCAGCGAATTATCGCGGGTGCCCTCGTGCCCCCAAGGCGCATAAGCCGGCGTCTGGGCGCACGGCGGGGCGCGATGCGGTCCGTCGCGGCGCGGGAGCAAAGCCTACGTACGCGCCGGCCCCACCTCCTAGGAATAGTGCCTGGACCAAGCCCCCCGTTACGGAGGGCCCTCCCCAGCTCACGTCAGAGGCCTTCCCGCCTCTGCCAACAAAATCGGCAGCCGTAAAGCCTTCCCAGGCGCCGGCGCCGACCCCCGTCATAACGGAGAGGCCCACACGCAAGGTGAGCCCTCCGGCTAAAGCCCTCAGCCACACGGCGGAGGCCGCCGCGGAATCAGAAAAGGTCCGCGACGCCTTAAATCTCGCGTTTAGTATCGTAGACGCGCTAGACATAGACGCTCTTGTCGCCTTCTCCGAGGCTTTCAAATCCGCCAACAACGCGGAAGACAAGAAGCAACTTGTAATCGAGCACGTCCAGCTCCTTAAGTCCGTGCGATAATTTGCAGACTCCACCACACCGCAATAGCTACGACCACGTCTAGGATCAAGGCTCGATCACTGTCCGTGGTGACTTTCAATGCTAACGGTTTCAAGCCGCAGGCAGATTTGGTTCGAGATTTCCTCGTTCGCCACCAAATAGATATTTTCCTAGTACAGGAATCTTTCCTCAAGCCCAGCGTTCGCGCTCCCAGATTCGCAAATTACAACGTAGTGCGAAACGACCGACCTACGGCGAAAGGCGGTACGCTCATTTATTATAGACGAGCGCTTCACTGCTCGCCGTTAGACCCGCCCTCCCTTACCAACATAGAGTGCTCTGTGTTGCGCGTAGCCATGACCGGCCATCAGCCGATTATTATCGCGTCGGTGTACCTCCCTCCCGCCAAGGACATACTAGAGAGCGATCTCAGAACCCTGTTTGCGATGGGCCCCTCGGTCTTATTAGTCGGGGATCTCAATAGCAAACACGGGGACTGGAATAGTTCAAAACAAAACCCTAATGGGTTAGCCCTCAATAGGCTTATAGACGTGCTCAATTTCAACGTCATTGCCCCCATACAACCGACTCGCCGTGGCATAACAGGCAACGGCCTTCTCTCAACGGACGTCATAGACGTAGCGGTTTTACGTAACGTGGCACTACAGCCGCGAAGCGTAGAGACGTTACACGAGTTAGACTCGGACCACTTCCCGGTTCACTTTGAATTCGGCCCTCCTAACACTCGAGAGAAGAGGTTCAAGTCCATTGTCGACTGGCAGAAGTTAGACGAGGCCCTCAAGCCTGCCGACACCTCTGCCCTCCCAAATGTCCCCGACAATTTAGTCTCGTCCGCTCACGCGTTAGACGCGATCTCCTCGGTCACTAATCACATTCAGACCAAGGTCGCCGAGTCGTCCCGGAAGGTCCCAGATGAGTTCGCTCAACGCTGGGAGCTTCCCCCGGACGCGAGGCGTCTATTGACCGAGAAGAACGCGGCGACTCGCGCCTTCGCCAGAGCACCGACCGACGAAAACCGCAGAGCACTCCGCGCCTCGCAGCGCCGAGTCAAAGAGCGCATGCGGGAAATTAGAAACGAACGCTGGGACCGTCTAACCAGCGAATTGTCACCTTCGCACACGGCCTATTGGTCTCTCGCGCGTTCCCTTAAAACCGATACGGTGGCCGTCCATGCCCCCTCTGAAGCGTCCAAATCTGCCTGACGCATTCGACGACGACGAAAAAGCCGAGTGCTTAGCCGTCAACCTAGTGGAGCAGTGCACCCCGTATCTCGATCATAGCGACCCGGCGCACGTCGAACACGTGAACCGCGAGGTCGAACGCATCGTAGCACTGCCCCTCCCTCCCGAGCCGCTCCCTCCTACGTCGATCGCCGAGGTCAAAACTCTAATAAAGAGTTCACTGCCTCGTAAATCTCCAGGTCTCGACGCCATCTCGAACAAGGTCCTCCGGTGCCTCCCGCCCCATCTGATATGCCTACTAGTGTCCATTTTCAATTGCCTCCTTGAAAACTGCACCTTCCCGGCGCAGTGGAAAGAGGCCATTGTCATTGGTATTCACAAACCAGGCAAACCCCGTAACAACCCCACCAGTTACCGCCCTATCAGCCTTCTCAATACACTTAGCAAGCTTTACGAGAAGGTACTTAAAAAGCGCCTCCTAGACTTTGCCCTAGATAAGGGGCTCATTCCCGATGAGCAGTTTGGCTTCAGGCCGGCCCACTCGTGCGTTCATCAAGTCCATCGAATCACGGAGCACATCCTCTCCGGGATGAATAGCTCCCTGAAACCGAGAGCCACGGGTGCGCTCTTCTTCGACATAGCGAAAGCTTTCGACAAGGTCTGGCACAACGGCTTGGTTTACAAGCTCCACCTCCTCCACCTAAATGTGCCACTAATACTCGTGCGTATCGTACACGACTTCTTGTCCGACCGCTCAATGCGCTATCGCGTAGAAGGAACGTTATCGTCTCCTCGCCCCATCATGGCCGGAGTCCCTCAGGGCTCGGTCCTCTCGCCCCTTCTGTTCACGCTGTATACCGGCGACATCCCTAGGGCTCCCAATGTGGAGCTAGCCCTCTATGCCGATGACACCGCTCTCTATACCACCCATAAAGATAGAGGTGTCATTGTGGACAGACTCCAGACCGCTACCACGTCGTTAGGCGAATGGTTTCGGAAATGGGGCTTCCAAATAAATCCCGAGAAAAGCGTAGCAGTTCTCTTTGCCAGGGGCAACCCTGGTGCTATCGCTAGGGATAAATTTCACCTCAAGACAGAGGTAACCCTATACGGGCAAGCCATTCCATGGCAAAAGTCCGTTAAATATCTAGGAGTCACGCTCGATAGCGGCATGTCTTTCCGAAAGCACATAGCCGCCGTTCGCAAGAAGGCCCATTTTGTCCTCTCTCGCCTTCATTTCCTCCTAAATAAAAGGAGTCAAATGTCTCTCAGACACAAGGTCACCCTGTACAAGGCCTGCATCCGACCGTGCATGACATACGCTAGCGTAGTCTTTGCGCATTGTGCCCCCTCCTATATACACCGGCTACAGGTGCTTCAGTCGCGATTCATGAGAATCGCGACCGGTGCGCCCTTCTATGTGAGAAACGTCGATCTCCACCACGACCTGGAGCTCCCTACCATAGCCCAATGGATGAAGTTGGCGTCCACACGCCACTTTGACAAGGCTAAACACCATCCCAATCCGCTGGTGCGTAATAGCATCAACTATTACCCCTTCCCGACAAAAAAGGCTCGTAGGAGGCCCCGACACATACTAACGGATCCGGATGATCCAATTACCGTAGCAAACGATAAAATAAAAGCCGCCCGTGCGGCCAAAAATAATAAAAATAGCCAATCACAGATTAGGGTAAAAAACCACCTTCACCGGGGAAGGCGAGGACCTTTACTTCGCACTTCGCTCACTCCAGTGAGCTTCCGTCCTGCCCTTCAGGCGATTGACCGCCCCGCGACGGCCCAAGCCGATGTTCGAGTCTCACAGGAGACGCCCTTGCGCTAGCCGCGGGACAAAACGCCATTCTGGCCGAGCTACGCTCGCCAAAACAGCCCGAGCTGAGCAGTAAAGGCCCTTAAGGCCAACAGCGAGATTCCATTAAAAAAAAAATCGCTTAGTCTGCATCCCAGACATAAGCGGACACCACAAATTTGATTTCGCGGTTTTTTCCACGTGATTTCCGATTGTAAAATATCCTGTTTCTATCAGTCCAGGCTATAACCTGTCTGTGTGACTAATTTCATCCAAATCGGTCCAGCCACTCACGAGTTACAAATGGTGTAACTAACCTTCGATTTGTAATAAGCCTCTTGTCAAAATCACAGCTGATGAATGAAATCAGCATTATACATAACCTTCGTTTCGTTATCTTTTTTGACAATCGCAATCTTACCGAAGGCGAACACTGAAAGTGCTGCTTGTCTACGCATTGTATGAGATTACGATCGATAACAATTCGATAGTCGTTTTTATAATGTTACTTTGTCTAAGCCCCCTGTTATATTACATATTATTGTAAAAACGCGATACGACACTACGCCCCTGGGCAATGTATGAAAATGAGTACTGTCTTAGCAGCTAAAACTAGTGCAATGGTACTGTCAGTCAATGTGTTAAGCAATGTGTTTATATTATAGAACCAATTTGATTTTAAGTACAGGGTGTCTCACGTAAAGCTTCATATTTTAAAGTAAAATATTTAAATTTCGTAACAAGCGAGGGCAGGGAGGGGGCGTCATTCAATAGCGGGGTAACGCGGATTGGTTAGTCGCCATGCCGTAGTGGTCAGGAGCACACCGCGCGTTCGCGGTAGAAGCGTATTTTAAAGGCGCCAATTCGTTTACTCAAGCGAAGCGCGCGTTTTGTAAGCGGTTCCAAATTCGTCGATTAAGCGACGCACCAAGTATTCAACTAATCAAGTTGTGGACAGAGAAGTTCAGGCCAACTGGTTCAACATAACAAAGCAAATCGTCGAGAAAATAAACATTGACCGCACCGCCGCTGCTGTACGGAATGACCCGCGGCGCTCCGTCAGAAAATTCATCGCTCCAGCATTCACCGAATTTTGCGATTAGACCTTAAATTCCATCCATACAAAATTTAAATAAATTTTGTATGGATGGAATTATTGGATTGGTCTAAAAAATCAATCCTGAACCTGACCTCACAAAGCGAAAAACTTACTGTGAACAAATGTTAGAGAATTTTGGACCGGAAAATGACCTGGATAAGGTTTTCTTCAACGATGAAGGCCATTTTCACCTCGAAGGCTTCGTCAATCGACAGAATTGTCGCTACTGGTCGCCGAGCAACCCACAGCAAAAGCATCAGAAGCGATTACACAGTCCTAAGGTAACCGTTTGGTGCGTGATGTCTGCGACACGAATAATCGGACCCTATTTTTTTGAAGATAATCGCGGCACCGCAGTAACTGTTACTAGCGATCGTTACATAGCGATCTTAAATGCCGCCCGCGCGGCCAATAATAAAAATAGAAATTCACAGATTAGAGAAAAAAACCGCCTTCACCGGGGAAGGCGAGGACCATTACTTCGCACTTCGCTCACTCCAGTGAGCTTCCGTCCTGCCCTTCAGGCTATTGACCACCCCGCGACGGCCCAAGCCAAGGTTCGAGTCTCACAGGAGACGCCCTTGCGCTAGCCGCAGGATAAAACGCCATTCTGGCCGAGCTACGCTCGCCAAAACAGCCCGAGCTGAGTTGTAAAGTAAAGGCCCGTAAGGCCAACAGCGAGATTCCATTCTAAAAAAAAAAATACGTAGTGATGTTAAACAATTTTGTTGTGCCGGAGCTCCAAGAAAATAACGGGCCTGATGAGGAAACGTGGTTTCAACAAGATGGGGCTACCGCTCATACTGCTAGTGTCGATGAGCATGGTCAGGGCTTTATTTCCTGGTAAAGTCATAAGCAGGTTTGGGGACATAGCCTGGCCACCTAGGTCCCCAGATTTAACACCAGTAGATTTCTTTCTCTGGGGCTATTTAAAAAGTCGAGTTTTTGTCGAGACGCCGACGACAGTTGAAGACAAAAATCGAGGACGAAGTGACTTCGACTACAACAGAAATGCTGCAACGCGTAATAGCAAATATGCGTCTACGTTGGCAGGAGTGCCAAGAGTATGTGCCGCAATAAACAATTCTTAGAAAAAAAATTATGGTCGGATGAATCAACTTTTAGAAAAGACGGCTACATGAACCTACACAATCTGCACGAGTGGCACGTCGAAAATCCACGATTGATGAGACCAGACAGATCACAGTACCGTTTCAAAGTTAACATGTGGACTGGAATTTTGAACGGAAAAGTCATAGGGCCTTTTGAGTTACCAGAAGTTTTAAATGCTGAAATTTATTTAGATTTCTTACAAAATCATTTGCCCAATTTGCTGGAAGACGTGCCGCTTACTATTTTACGAGATATCTGGTTCCAGCAAGATGGTTGTCCAGCGCATTACAGCCGCTTAGTTCGAAACCACCTTAACCAGGAGTATCCAGACAGATGGATAGGGCGGGGTGGTACAATCTCGTGGCCCGCCCGCTCACATCTCTCGGTCTCTCTCCATCTTATTTAAACCACGCTGTGGTCATTAGGAACGTTTTGGGTGCGCTAGAATGATTTGTTGTAATTTCAAAGAGATTGTTAAAAACAGACTTTGTTTAACAAAAAAAAACTCTTATGGCCGATCTAAGAAATGGACTCAATGTTATGGAGTAATACATTTTTTTTTCAGGACGATCAGTTGAAGTAGTGCGAAAATTAATTTTGAGAACTTGGTACGGTATAAAATGACATTTTCCTAAAAGTTGGAGTGATCAGCACAGAGTTTAGGATCATAGGTTACATAAAACACTATTCGGGATGACGTAAGAGAATTTTTTTTTGCAAAAAGTAAATATTTGTAACAACAGGAATGAAAAAACCTGTCACATGGTGTGCATTCTCTGGAACAACAAAAAAATATCCATAACTTCAAAAATACATGATTTTTTTTTTAAATTTTTCTGATAACTGGTGTGGCATTAATTACCATTGCCGGGAAATTTATCTTCTCATAGTTATTTCATTTTTTGCAAAATGAGATCTCGAACATAATGGAAGAAGTGCCTGAACTTAATGGAATTAAGGGAATCTCATCGGCTACAGAATGATGGCTGCCCTGCAGATTATGGTACAAACGTCCGTGCTTATTTAAATGCCACGTATCCAAGCAAATTGATTGGTTGTTTGGGTACCATTTTGTGGCCTCCTCGATCCCCGGAGTTAAACCCACAGGACTTTTTTTATGGGGCTGTCTAAAGAAAGAAGTGTACTCGAAAACAATTTCAAATTTTAAGGAATTACTCAGCCGTGTTCAAGAGGCTGTTTCAAAAATAAATGAACGACGATGCACGTTATCTTAGTAGAGCCTTTATTGGAAGATGTCAAGCGTGTATTAGAATTATGTACACCTGATTTTTTATTATTCTTAAAATCTGTTAAGACTTATCTTTTTTTAGTCGTATTTACTCTTTTTGCATTTCAATAGCAATAACTTCGTAGTGGTATTAGATAAATTTATGTATTATACCATTTAGTAAACTGTATGAACGCGCATTTTTTTTAAACAGCTGGCCACTTACGTTTTCATACATTTTTTACATGAAACTCTCGAACTATGCCAAAATTATTTTTGTATCAAATTTCATGTCAAAAACTCAACTTCTTCCGTGTACAAGGTGAGCCAGCGCTTACGTACATCTACCACGTGTTTTTAATTACTATTCAGTTTCGTTATCCATGTTTGTTATCATACTTATGCTATTAAAATGAGCAAGAAAGTAATTGACAGCCGTGCTCGTGAAATGATTATTGACAATATGATAGTGGACAATTATTTCGTTAAGACAGAGGACTCTCAATTTATTGATTCAAAATATAAACCCTCAAAAATGCTTCGGACACTAGTAAGGACATGCTAATTTCAAAGCAAATTGTGACGGACATAGTAACAAAGAAAGGAATTTTTAGACGGATTACCTTTAACAGCATTAAGAAATATAATTGACTTTATTATACAGGAAGACCTTAATTATACAGGAAGTGAAACAACATTAAGAAAAATAATTAAGTCATTTAGGTTATCAGTTTACAGTAGAAATGACTGGCTCTAATAGAAAGGCCCCAAATTCAAGCTTGCCCTCGCAAGCTAAATATTTACGCCGAAACACAATGACTTGCTAGGCGCAAATAAAAAACATGTTATCTATCTCCACGAAATATGCGATACACGCACACTACACTGTAAAAAAATGTTGCCAAACACCAACCGAGAGAGAGTTGTAGTGAGAAGGAATGATAGCCCTGGCCGCCGGTGGATAATAGTGCGGGAATTAAAACCGGTTTTGTATATAATGCACTTTTAATGTTTAAGGCAGATACAAAAACTGGGGACTATCACGATCAAATGAACGCTGGGAATTTCACAAAGTGGCTGACAGAAATCCTGATACTCAACATACCAAGCAATTCAATTATTGTAATGGACAACGTGTATCCCATATCACAGTAAGGAAGAAAATAAGCCACCCAACGTGAATTCTAGAAAACAGGTGATGGTTGAGTGGCTCCAAGCTCACATCATCGACTTATCAAATAATTGCACTAAACCCGAGTTATATTAAATAATAAAAACATTAACTACCGAAAAATTATAAAATCAACAAATTGTTAGCTGACTGAATGAATGCCACCATATAATTGCAACCTCAAGCTTATCGAATACATTTGGAACTTAGTCAAACAGCTAGTTTCAGAAAATAATGTAGAAAATAAAATTGAATCTTTGACCTTGGGAGGCGTTGGCGTCAATAACTCCAGATGATTGGAAGAAAGAAGTTAATCATGTGAAGAGGCTTGATGAAGAGTACTGGCGTAAAGACCGAATTACTGACGAATTATTTATAATAAATACGGCAGACGACAGTGAATCTGATACAACGGACTCTGAAACTAATTCTGATTTAGTTGACAGTGATAACATGAATGGAATTCAAGAAATAGTCTAGAATTATTAAATTGTAAAAATAAACATCTTTATTATTAATACTAAGTTTTATTTATTAGTTGCCATTCAAATTGAAAACGTATCAAACAGACAAGACTTCTTTCACATTTATAATATTAGTAGGTATTTTAATAGGAAATATTTATAATTAAATACCTATAAATGTATGTATATAATATAACCCTAGATGATAAACTTTTTTCACTAGAGGTGGCAACACCTCACACAAATAGAAGATTACCGATACAGATTGTTCACCTACAATAATGAATATTATTATTATTAACTTTTGTGTCGTCTGAACTTTTCTGCGGTGGATGACATCACGCAGCTGTTATTGTGACAAGGTTCCATCCCAATATCAACGTGCGGGGGCTAGTATTAGAGTTAATACCATTAAAACGGTGACTGACAAACACATTAAAGACATGGAACCTTACATAACAAAGAGTAAATTAAATTATTCAAATTACTTTTTTTTAAATATTAGTTAATGGGAAACCAAACATTAATGTTATGAATTTTTCTTTATACTATACAACAATTGAAATTTGAATTATATTTTCTACAGTACAACTAAAAAACTACTATACATAATAAATATAAGTATCCATAAGAGGTGTAATAAAGAAACCATTAACTTATAAATTAATATAAATTAACATTAACTTAAAAACAACAACAATCTTCCAAATCAATAACAAAATTAAAAGTAAGAAATCAAACATGTGAATAACTTTAACAACAATTGACAATACTGACCATACCAAACAAAGATAATAATCAACATAGATAAGTTTGCACATTGTAAGTACCCAGACATACGCAAACAAATTCTTAATAGCGACAGATGTCAATGTTAAAAAACCGAGTTCAACTAATTGAGATGTAACTAATAGGATATTAAATAAAGTAGACTCTGTGTAGGTGAAGACTTAACAAATTGGGATTCACTGACACTCTCACATTTAAATATTAGGATTTCGTGTAACTATTTGAAGAGCAGAGGGAAAGAAAAGATGTGATTATAGTCTAATACTAAGCGGTAAAAGTTAAAAACAATCAGAGTCCAGTGCAGTGATTTTTTCGGGATTAATTGCTGTTCTTCCTATAATGAAAAGACAACCTCCACAACCAGAGAATAAGAGAGAGAAATACAGAGTCAAAGGGCTACTAGAAACAACTGTTACTAATATAGACATTCAGATATGTTATAAGGTGTTTTTACCCCCTCCCCAACCCTTTCTAGCCAGAAAAGTTCAAACAATTAAAAAGCAACTTTTAACATCTGGAGTAGTTTTACCTGATAATCAAGGAAAACACACCACAACACCACAATGAAATCCCAAGCAACTAAAGAAGCAGACCATGACTTCATTGCTTGTATACGAGGCAGATAATCACACTACAGCCTAACTAAGACAACCAAAAAAAAAGCATTAAACAAAGATTTATCAAATGTACACACAAACGAAATCCGAACCATCCAGTTTCTTATGAATATTACAGAAATTATGTTAATTGCAACTTCAATATATCATTTGGACATCACCCTCATACTGATACTTGTTGTCAGTGTGATAAATTTTTAATTGAAGACAACTTTTTGTAAAAATAAATGAAGAAAGAAAGATAGTCCTCATGAAACAAAAATAATTACTACAGAAGAATACCATGTTACACAAATAAAAAGCTGCAACTTTTATAACAGAATAGGACAGGCTAAAATTATATGAAAGTATAAAAATAGACTTTGCAAAAAATGTACCAGTATGAAATATAACCACCAATTATGTGTATTATCGTAGACAGCTCTCAGTGTACAGCTTTAATATTCACGTACTGTCAAGCAGGCAATAAATTGTTTTTCATACCCACCAATGATAATCACCCACAATGGTGCAGATGATGTTGAACTATTTCATGTAGAACATTTTACCTACCTACTGCCATAAGCTTGCAATTTTTTGTGATAAAATGCAGGTTAAAATAGAAACTTTAGAATGATCCAATATTTGCATTACATAATTCCCAATAAGAAGTGTTTTAATGAAGTAAGTGTGACCTTTCCAGAACATGGTCACAGCTACCTGGAATGTAATAAAGATTTTGGCCTTATTTAAACCGACTTGACTAGTTAACCCTTAAATGCATAAAGTAGTAAAACTGCAACATACCATTCAAACGACCATAAAATTATTAGTATGAGTTCAATGCATGCTGTTGCAGGATTATTACTATCATGGTGATATATTTAATCGAGTGGCAACACACTTTTTTTCTTCACGACTGTCAAATTTAAATTGATTTTGACAAATCAAAGCCGATCGTAATTTTGGAGCGGATGAAAATTGTGTATTTGCTTTGCAGTGTAATTATTTGGTTTTCGAAGGTACGTTCAAACAAAATTAGTTATTTTACGTAATAATTCATCTTCTTTTCAGTACAATTTATAAGTTATAAAAAAAACTTTTGGTGTGTTCGGAAATTTTGTTTATTTTGTTGTTGTAAATCTGCAACAATATGCATTTACTAGAAAATGTCCCTGTTTAGTTACTAACTATCACTTTTATTGGTTTTCAGATGCCATACTTGAATCAAAAGCAAATAGAAGAGTATTTAGCTCTAATAAATGATGGAGAGATTTCGGAAGATGATCTTGAGGACTCGGATACAGAAGGTAATGAGAATTTTTATGAAAATGGAGACGATTTGCTTCACGATCTTGAGAGTCCATTAGAAGAGGAAAATGATGACCCCGATAATGATCCATTCATGGCAGGAGGCCCGCCATTGATAAATGAAGCTACAGCAAATGATCAAGTGCCACAGGTTCCATTCCCCTCAACAAGTCAAGCTAGTCGCCGAGCAACTATGAGAGGACTCGTATGGAAGGTAAAAAAAATTGTTTTGAATTCTGACCAGACAGCTTTTCATGGAGACACTACATACCCACCTGAACTGAAGGATGAGGCTACTACTGGTACTCCCTATAGTATTTTTTCACATTTTATTACATCAGAAATAGTTCAAAGGATTGTGGAAGAGTCTAATTTGTATTCCGTTCAAAAAAATGTGTTTACCATTAAATTTATCTGAAACTGAGCTAAGAAAGTTTATGGCGATACTGATATACATGTCTGTTATAAAATATCCCAATGTACGGCTATACTGGTCAAATACTGTAGTTTTCAACCAATCAAGGACATAATGACTGTCAACCGATTTGAGACTATTCGTAGATTTCTACATTTCAACAATAACGAGAAACATTTACCCAAGGAACACCCACAACATGATAGGCTCCATAAGATAAGGCCTATAATTAGCCATCTAAATGAGAAATTTGCTTTAGTTCCTATGGAACAAAAACTCTCAATTGATGAACAGATGTGTGCCACAAAAGTGGCACACTTCATGAAGCAGTATTTACCTAATAAGCCCCATAAGTGGGGGTTTAAATTATATGTGATGTGCAGCGTGAAAGGTTATGCTCATAAATTTGAAATATATACTGGCCAAGAGAATGAACGGCTTCCAGATGAACCAGATTTTGGGCCAGTGGGAAATGTTGTAGTCCGGCTTGCTAGAGGTGTCCCAAGGCATATAAATCATATAATTTATTTTGATAATTTTTACACCTCTGTACCTTTAGTTACCTATCTTGCCAAACAAGGAATCTATAGCCTAGGTACTGTGCAATCTAACAGGCTAGTGAACTGCAAACTGCCGGACAAAAAAACAATGATGAAGAAATCTGTTCCTCGTGGAACTTATGAAGAGCAGATGACTGAATTTGACGGTATTGATTTGACAGCAGTTACTTGGAAGGACAATAAAGTTGTAACTTTTCTATCTTCATATGTTGGAGCTGAACCTGTGGGCCAAGTAGAAAGATTTGACAAGGCAAATAAGACTAGAATTAAAATTTCATGCCCACATATAATAAAGGAATATAATGCCCATATGGGCGGAGTGGACCTAATGGATAGCTTTATTGGGAGGTACCGAATTGCAATGAGAAGCCGAAAGTGGTATCTTCGTATCTTTTACCACTTATTGGACATGACGGTAATAAATTCTTTGCTTGTGTATAAAAATTTAAAAACAACTGAAGCCAATTCATCAGTTCTAAACCTATGTAACTATAGACTGGAACTAGCTGAGGTATTAGCCAAAGTAAATAACTCATTTGAACTCTGCAACAAAAGAGGAAGGCCAAGTACCAGCAACTGTGTTGAAATGGAAATACAAGCAAAAAAAAGGAGAGGACCAGCTCAACATATTCCTCCTAAGGACATAAGGACTGATAATGTTGGTCACTGGCCTGGTAATTGTGTTCGCAGCAGATGCAAAATGCCTGGATGCAAGGGATATTTCATATGTAGTTATTGTCTAGTGAGTGCATAGTGTTGTAGTTCTGCAACAAATGGTTTTTAATAAAAATAGCTATGAAAATAAAAAAAACTATTTTTTTTATTATTTTTCCCTAAATCAGCATATTCATGGCTCCAAAATATATTTTTTCTCGGTCTAAAAATAAAATCATGCATTTAAGGGTTAACTTCCAGAAGATATGGTATGAATTTTTAGAGAATCACAGGTGAAACATTGACCTTTTTATGGTATTGAAGCAAAACAGCAGGACCTCAAGTGGAGTTCTTTTTTGAGCACCCTTATAAAAACAATGTTGATTTGCATCAAGGCCGGTATTGAGTATTAAAAGCAATGATAACTGCCAAATTCTTAATTGCCAATCATATCATTTTACTTGTATTTGTGTATCAAAATGATCTTGACTAGGGGAAATACTGTAAGGAATGTATGAACACAATGGAATTTCAAATTGGTACAACAAACTAGAAACTTGGAAAACCCTCACTTTTACCACTTGTAAAAATCACAGGAAGTTCATACAAATATAGGACTTCATCATAAAGAAACTAATCTAACAGACACACTGCATCACTACACATTTATGTGCACACTAATATATGATAGATAATCATGATCATATTTAATTTAACAAAGATGTAACAAGACCAACAAAACCATTATACTACCCATTAATAACTATGAACAAAAAATGAAACAATGGGAGTTATTTCTTTTCTTTCTGGCTCGAAATTTGAATTTTACTTATTCAATAGAAAACCAGTGTATATATTTGTTATTTTCGACGAATATAAACCCTAATACGAAACAAAAAAGTAGAGGTACAGGCCGTAAAAGGACGGAAGAAGTGAAAAATTTGTCGCGTGGGATATGAAGTTTTAGCGTTTTATTTCAAGAGAACATAACGCATACATACATTAAATCACAAATAATCAGTACTTGATTAAGATTCGACAAAGTATCTTTTCAAGAATTCAGACGGCGCTCAACGGCCATTATAATATTTGCCACTTCGGCTGTATGTGGTCGAATTCATTGCAAAAGGTAATAATAAAAAACAGAATAAGAAACATAAAGAAGGCATACCAAACCCTTAATCACTAAATACGATATGAAACATTAATTACAACCTGAAGTTCCCAAATCCTAAACCATTACACTAAAAAACAAATTTTAAATAACAGAATTTAGTCGTGGGCCGTGGCTGTATCGATAAAACGGAAGTCGAAACTTAATGTTGCCACTTGTCTAGTTTCTTTTTTTATTTATTTGCAGACTAAATTTTATACAGAATCACAGAATAAATCATCATATTAATAAATACATAATATAAATAATAAAGCCTGTTTATTTCCAATATTTACAAGTTAATTACGAATTCGACAGCCCGGACTCCCAAAAAAAACCAATAATTATATAACTACTTTATTAATTAACTTATAATTAGGTTACAAAAACTACATCCGTTATCGATGCTAATGGACGAATATAATGCTAACATATTTTATTGAATTTATAAAATGCGGTAAATGTTGAAACAGCAGAGTGATTCCTCGAAGCCGGCACATTGATCATACACGTGCCGCGACGTCAGCGATCTTCTTTAGGGTACCGTATGTAATTCCTCCATCCTCAGAGCAGCAACTATTTGAGCACTTTGAGGGAAAAAGTTGCTGGTACTCCAGGGTTTTCAGAACAATCAAGAACAGCATATATAGGGTTGCTTCTTGGTTCTCCTTCTGGTGTAGTAAGGTTCTTTCGTAGGTATCGTCGGAGAATATAGACAAGGAAAATTATAACTATACTAGATACAAGTGCATAGAGAGGCAACGTTGTATGGTATAGTGAAGAATCAAAGCAGGCAAGACGTATGGGATTCTGTAGCATAATTCTATTTTCCAGGTGATGTAACTTATCGAGATTTAAAGAATTTAGAGTAATATGTGGAATCTCATCATTTTGAATATCAGTGAAATTACTTTGTATCTCGGTAATCTTGAGCGGCTGTCCCTTGACTTCATCTTTTATCTTAAAGATTTATTATCTTGGGATGGAGATGGGTTATCTTAAAGATATCTGTTCGTAGTGAACATTCATGAGGAATGGTTGCTAGGTAGCTGCCTGATAAAGATACATATTCCCGCCGTTCACATCGAAGTTCGACTTTCGTAGGCTTTGGGAAGACAATAGTATAGTGTCTATCATCTAGTTGTTCCATAGCTTGTCTTGTGATGGAGACTTCAGTGGGGCTACATGATTTATCTAAAGATTGATGAATGATGATACTCTGGATACAATCTGCGTGCTCTCGTGGCTGATAATAATTTGAACTTTCCTCACAGAGAAGGTATTCGCCAATCTTCGGGCATTCGGTTTGCAAGTACATGAAAAATTTCCCATTGGTTGCTATGAAAGGATGTATAGGTATAAAGGTCTGGTGGAATTTATTAGGAACAATGGAAAGCCTAAATAAGTCGTAACTATCTTTAGATATTATAGGAGTTCTAAAAATTATAACAATTCTCTTACCTATAAAATAACTACCTGGTTTTATAAGATTATAATATTCTCTCAAATCAATATCTAAAATTTCATTATTACTCTTAATCTACTAATCATATATTCTAAGTTATCTATGCTTATCATACTATGATGCGTGCTCGCTGCACGTATAAATCCTAAGATATTCTCTATTCTGATTAACTCTAAATATAAATCATCTGTATTTTCAGTAATAATATCTAATAATTGAGCGAATTTAACAAACTTAGCTTCCAAAAAATAATGCTTATCCACAACTAATCGCAATGTTTCATTAATTTTAATTTGGTTTTCAGCTAAATTACTAATAAGTTGCGAATATTGGCTCGTCCAATTTTTATTAATACTGATATGGTTATTTAACTCCGAAACTAATTTATTTTCATTTGCTTCTAACAACTGTATAGCTTTATTAAATCTTTCAGCATCTGCATGATCCAAGTTTCCTGTAAGACCTTTAATTAGTGATCCTAATCCATTAATAAGTCCTCTTTTTACCCTAGAAGGTTCCAAAGTTTTTAATTGAGAATCTATTTTTGACAATTTAGTATAAAGATAATCAATCTGAATTTCATATATAGGCAAAGTAGTATTGTCTAGGGTAGTCTAAGGTAGTCCATGATGAATTTTAAAATAGTCTAACTGTTCATTTATAGAATTAATAAGATTTTCTAGTTCTGAAAGTTCTAAATATAGTATAAAGGTATGATAATGGGATATTAACTTAGCTTGACCAAGTTTAAAAGGTAAAAGTCCAGGTCCATTGTCAAGAGTCTCAAGTTTTATGTCTGCTGCCGTCGTCATTGTCAGTATCAGTATTAGTCGGTACCTGTAACAATTTCGATGACTTTGGTACTCGTTTCAAACGACATTTAGCAACAGGTCCCTTTTTCTTTGAAGTGTAAATGTGTATGGGAAGGTCTGCGAGGACTGTGTCGTTAGTGTATCGCGGTGCTAACTTCTGTCTACTAGCTACCCCTAGCTCTAGCCCCTAGCCCCTATAATTCTAAGCTCTTAATAAAAACTTGCTGATCGGGTACATATTCAGTTTCTGGTTCGCGATTTTTATTTCTATTAGTCATTAAATTCGTACGGTCAATAGTTGTTTAGGGTAGTTTGGTTTAGGTTGATTGGTCCTTATTTGGTTAAAATAAAACTTCCTAATAATTCGTTGAGAAGAGGTGAAGATGGAATGTGGAATGTGTTTAATTTTTAAAAACTGTAGATTTATATACAAAAGTTATCCTACACTGGCCACTAGTGGTAACATGTGGTACCAAGATGCGAAGGGTGCGTAGATGATAAAATCGAGGCGCGGCAAAAAGTTGTCTTTTTCTGCGCGCAACCGTCGAAGCGTACGAACGTGTTCTTCTCAGAACAGTTCGATATCGTGGTCTTACGATGACGCAATTAACTGTTCTTTTCAGAACAAATTATTGTTTCATGACGATAACGTTTACAACTGTCCTTGTCAGGACACATCACTGTTTCATTACGACACGTACTAATCACCTACAGTTGTACCTTCATTTATTATTTCATATACTGTCTTCATTTGGTCTCTATGCGTTATAATGTACTGTTGCATAAGGTGTTCGGCTAAATAAAGATTTAAAGGGTCTCTAGGATCAAAATGACCTCTAATTATATCGTGTGGTCTACATTTGGTGAATCTATGTACTGAACTGTTATAAGCTAGGATTGCATAAGGTATTTGATTTATTGCAGGTTCATCTTTATTTTTCAGGTGAAGGATACGAAGGTGTTCTAGTAAGGAGGAATGGAATCTTTCAATAATTCCGTTGTCATTAGGCGAATGAGCTAGTATTCTATGATGATTAATTTTATGTAGCCTAACAAATTCTGCAAAGAGTTGATTAGTGAACTCAGTCCCGTTATCTGTCACAATAGTCAAAGGTAGTCCATGATGAGTGCTGAAATTTAATAGACCTTGAATGATACTTATAGATGGTACAGCTATAAGTATCTTGTAAGTGATATGCTTGGCCGTATTTTGAGAAGGAATCTACAAAGGTAAGGTATTTTTCAGCTTGCGCTGTGAATAGGTCCATATGAACTATCTCAAAGGGCTTTGTTGCAGGTACTATGTTAAACTGTGGTCTAATTGGGTTTCTGTCATATTTAGTCTGTCCGCAAATTGTACATTCATTTATGTATTTAGTAATTTCTTCCCTCATTTTAGGCCAGTAATAACGACGTGACAAGGCTAACATTAACGTAACATTCATTGATGCCTCTATGATTAGATTTTCCTTCATGATAGTGTTTAATTATTTCTTGCTGCCGCAAGTACTCCTTAACATCTTCTAGCTCGGTTTTTACTAAAACCAGATGTATAGAATTACATTTAAAGTTATTTTGTAAAATTGGAATTATCGAATACATACCTAATGGTGGAGTTTTTTTAATGGCAGTCTTTATTTTAGGATTGATGAATTCTTTTACTGCATTTATAACGTCTTGTTCTAATGAAGATTCTGAAACTTGTATATGTGTACGTGTGTGGGTATCAAAAGGTTTAGTTACATGCGGTCTTCTTTTAATGTCACCTACTATAGTCAAGCAAACCTGTCTATGGAATTTGTTAAGAGGTTCATCTGTGATGGGTATTTCAAGAATAGGATTTTCAGCGGATGTATGTGCTGTTGCAGTAGTAGATCCTAGTGGTTCAGGTCTTATAGAAACATCTATACCACATTCTTTGAGAAGTGATTATATTTCCTCGTTATTAATTTGTACACGGGATAAAGCGTCAGCGTTAGTATTAAACTTTCCTTTTTTATAAATCACAGTATAGTCAAATTCACTCAATTTTAGTCGCCATCGTGTCAGTCTCGAGTTCGGTTCTTTCAAATTCATAATCCACTGGAGTGGTTTATGGTCAGTTATAATTTTGAATTTCCTACCAAACAAATAGGGTCTAAAATACTTAGTTGCCCATACTATTGCCAAAAGTTCTTTCTCGATTGTACTGTAATTTGATTCACTATCACTTAATGTTCTAGAAGCATAGCAGATCGGTTTGTCAGAGCCTACTGTGCCTTGTGAGAGTACTGCTCCTAAAGCTACGTTGGAGGCGTCTGTTGTCAGAATGAACTCTTTATTGAAGTCGGGATATTGTAGTATAGGATCGTTAGTTAATAAGGATTTGCATTTCTCAAAACATTTTATATATTCAGAATCTAAAGTTATTTTGTTAGTCTTTTTAAGACAGTTTGTCATTGGTTTCGTCAGTCGTACAAAATCAGGTATGAATTTCCTATAATAATATAATAGTCCTATAAATATAATATAATAGTAATTTTCTATGGCTCTAATTTTATCAGGATTCGGTTTAATACCTTCATTACTGATAATATGACCAAGGTAAGCTGTTTCAAGTTAGAAATTCAAAATGACCGTGTTCTACGTTAAATGCGGTCTTCGATATGTCTTTGGGATTCATTTCGACTTGGTAAAAGCCAGATGCAAGGTTAGGTAGATTAGATAGTCAGTATTTCACGACTCTTGAGTCTGTACTCTGTAATACTGACATCTACCTAATTTATCTAAAACGTCCGTGATATTTGGTATTGGGTATTTATCGTCAACAGTCTTGTCATTTAACTTTCTAAAGTCCACTACAAGTCGCCATTTCTGTCTACCAGAAGCATCAGCTTTCTTTGGGACTACCCAAATGGGTGAGCTCCAAGCAGAGTCAGAGGGTCGTATGATACCTTGTTCAAGCATTTTACCTATCTGTTCCCTAACTTCTTGACGGTGTACAAAAGGATATCGATAACTTTTGGTGTATACTGGGGTTTCGTCATAAGTCCTAATGCTATGTTTGATTTTATTAGTGAAAGTTAGTGGTTCACCTTCAATGTAAAATATGTCAGCGTAGCGCTTGCAAAGAGTTTCTAAATTTACTCGTTCTTCGCTATTGAAATGGTCAGTTCTAAGTCTGTCTAAAACTTGGTTTACTCTGTCTGAGTCTGGTTCACTGTAAGAACTTTCAAAGTTAAATAAGTCAAGTTGTAATGGTCTGTCAATTGGAATAACTGTGTCTTCGTCCGTCATGTTTTCGACTTCTATTATACCAGTCTGATCAGTCACATTAGTAATACATTCATGGATAATACAATTACTTATTAATTGTTCTGGTATAAATACGTCACCATCGTCATTATGTATCGGAATACTAACTAAACGAGATGATTTTGCTGGTATTATTTGATGTTTGTATTTCTTACATTGATAACGTAATAAAGGAATTTTTGCATTCTGAGTAATTAATACATCATCTCTGAAATCAATTCTACAATTTTCTAACAAATCTAATCCTATTAAACCATCAAAATAATTATGAAATTTATAGATAAATAGTTTATTATTTTTACAATCATTAAATTCAGAAAAACTAGGAATAGATATTGAATGTTCATGAATGCTTGTTTCTCTAGAATTAGTTATTTCAAAAGGACCATGAGTTTTCGGAATATTATGAAAATACTTATCCACTGCTTCAGGGCTTATAAATGATTGATTTGCTCCTGTATCAATAAGAAATTTTAATGGTGGATTATTAATTTTAATGTAAGGTAATTCTTTTTTTGACTGTATATTTAACTCTATCCTGGTGCGGATTTTTGTTGGCTCTGTTGAAAATCCTGACCTTTTCTACCATTGGAATGTTTCGGTCGAATATCTCAACTGGTTTTGCTAGTACTAGGTATATCATAGCGAACATCCTCTACTGGTGGTAAGTCTCGAGGTTCATAGTACTCATTATAGTCATAGTCACAACTAACGTATTGTCCATTATAGTCATTATAGTCATAATCAGTATTACAATAATTATAGTCAACATAATTATTATCGTATTCATAGTCATCATAATCATAAAATTCATTAAAATTAATTTCTCTGTACTTAGTAATTTGATGGAGGAGGATTGCCAAATTTCTGCCAATCACGACCAGGAATTTTAGGTGGTAATGGTTTTGTCACAAAATGACTCACCCCACTCATAGGCTTAGGGCCAGAATTATTTTGTGAAGGATATCTGTAAGGTATCCTAAAACCACTGTTATGGTTAGGCAACGGTGCTCGGAAAATTTGCTGAGTACGTGTTGAGTGCATAGGCATGCGCTGATGATTATTAAATTCAGGATTAAAATTAGGTTTTTGCCAACTTGGTCCTGGTAAAAATTTAGAAGGATTAAAATTATTATTTATAGGAGGAAATCTAGGCTGTGTAAGTTGTTGGTGTGAGTTGTGTGGTGTCAATGATGAATATGGTTTTCTTAGATCTGTTGCTAAATTATTTCGCTGTTGCAAATACATGACATAAAGTTCATCTTGAACAAATTCCAAAGCCTTCTCAATTGTTTCAGGTCTCATACATCTTATACGGGACCCGAGAGGATCTTTTAAACCTCTTACAAATGCTTGTAAAGTTAACTTACGATATAAAACTCTTTTGGCTTCTATAGTTGTCTCTAACGTCTCGTGTAACGATACATAAGACATTATAGTACTAAAAAGATTTTGGAATTTGTCATAAAATTCCTGCGGAGTCTCATTAGATTGTGTCGCTAATGCTAAGTCATTGTAAAGAGCGGTCTCATCCCTTTGGTCAGAAAAATTATTAATTAAAGTATTCCTAATTCCTAACCAATTTTCAGGAATTCCGTTTGAGTTTATTGTACGAGCTGCTGGACCAGTAATTTTATTTAAGATGCCATTAATAACACATAAATTCGATAATTCGTATCCTAACTCGTCTTTCACGCATTGAATTACGATCTGATCACAAATCCTAATAAATCTAGGAAGAATATGTGGGTTCCCATCAAATTCAGGAACTGGGCGAAGGGCGGTTCGAATCGTCGATGACCAATCCCTCTCCGAGCGGCTCGATCCTTTGGCGTTGCGTAGAGATGTGGGGTCACTCTGCATCTTCTACCGCATTTACCATGGAGAGTGTTCAGAGGAGTTGTTCGGATTAATACCTGCAGCTGAGTTTCAGCATCGGACGTCGAGGCAAAATACAAAATTCCACCCGTATCACCTCGACGTCCGACGTTCCACGACTGAGCGTTTCTCAAGGCAATTTTTGCCGCGCACCACCGCTATGTGGAACCAGCTGCCCACTGAAGTATTTCCGAACCAATTCGACTTAGGGTCCTTCAAGAAAAGAGCGTACAAATTCTTAAAAGGCCGGCAACGCACTCGCGAGCCCTCTGGCATTGAGAGTGTCCATGGGCGGCGGTATCACTTAACATCAGGTGAGCCTCCTGCCCGTTTGCCCCCTATTTAATAATAAAAAAAAAAAAAAAAAACTGTATCAGGATCCATTTTATATTCTAAATTACTTAAATTTAACTTTAAACTTTGAGGGCAATTCAAGCTATCAGGAAAATTATTTAAACCTACTGAAGGGCGATTCGAGCCTTCACTTAATTGACGATTCAAGTCTACTAAACTACCCCTACGAATTTTATGCCTGGAGGACACAGGACTATTTTTCATAGGATGGAAAATTGTGACGAGGAGAAAGCAAGACTGATGGAAAAATAATTCAATGTACTCACATAACTCGTCGACTTCCCTGGTTTTCTTTGAGTTGCACTGAAGTTTGAGTACGCCCCGGCTGCTTCTTAGAGATCTTTGATGCTTCGGTGAACGCTTGAGAGCGACAGCTAGAACGACCGGTGTCGAATCTAGACCCCGGATATCTTCTTTATAACGATGGTAGTAGCCCCGAAACTATCCTACCGACTGCGCCAATTACGAATTCGACAGCCCGGACTCCCAAAAAAAACCAATAATTATATAACTACTTTATTAATCAACTTATAATTAGGTTACAAAAACTATATCCGTTATCGATGCTAGATACGAATATAATGCTAACATATTTTATTGAATTATAATTTATAAAATGCGGTAAATGTTGAAACAGCAGAATGATTCGAAGCCAGCACATTGATCATACACGTGCCGCGACGTCAGCGATCTTCTTTTGGGTACCGTATGTAATTCGTTCATCAGTAAAAGGCAAACATTAACAATTGATAATACACAAAAGTTGATTTCTGGTAGATAATGCATAACCACAGAATATATTTTGTTTTTTTTTCTAAACTAATGGCCTATCATTCCTAAAGTCCCCGTCTAGTGCAACTTGGAACTTGAAATAAAAAAAATCTATATAGTTCTAGACCCTTTTAACAATCTTATCGTGAAGCGTGTCGTTAGATAGTTAAACTTTGTTTACTTTTTTACTAACTTTTTGCGTTTTTGTACTATATCGAATTATCTTATACTTTTTTTGCAAATAATTGTCACAGTTGAGGAATTAGAAATTGCATGGATTTCGCACGTTTCTTTCTAGTTAAAGTTTTTTATACGAAATCTTTCTGTTGGCATTAGAGGCCTTTACTACTACTACAAGTGGGGCCGAATTTGCGATTTATACAGTTGCAAGCGATGGCCTGGAGTAAGGTACCGTCTCGCCTTGCTGAGCAAACCAAGCTTCTTGGAGGCTAAAATGCAATCGTTCACAAGCGGTCGTTTTGCAAGGCTATACATTTAATTATATGACTGTTCCTTCAGATTTTCCCCAGGGCTCCTTATTAGGACCCCTCTTATTTATATTATTTGTGATCGATATACTATTATATTTTAAAATATTACTATATGCGGACGATATGAAAATTATAAAATTAATATCAACCAGACCAATGTATCCTACATTAGACCTTCAGGAAGATTTGAATCGATTTGAGGATTACTGTCTTCGTAACAAGTTAGACTTGAATGTCTCGAAATGCTTTTGTATGACACTTTCACTAGAAAAAATAATAAAACTTAAACATTCTGCTTTAGATGTTGTCGATGTTTTAAGGGATCTCAGAGTTTTGCATGATAATAAGCTAATATTTGATATATATATATATATATATATAATATTGTACGCAAAGCAACCAAAATGCTTGGCTTTGTTTTAAGAACATCCTTTATCCAAATCAAGACATTGAAAATTCTGTATTGTATGTAGAAGCAACTTAGAATATGCATAGCAAATTTGGAACCCTCAGTATGCTATTTACAATAATCGAATTGAAAATATCCAAAAAAGAAATAAATTTAAGTACTTGCAATATAAGACCAAAATTTGCTGCCTGACTACAGAGCCCGGTGTAAACAATTTTCATATGCTACCATTGTCATTAAGACGTGATATTGCGGAAGCTGTTTACCTAATGAAAATAGCTACTGCTACGGTCGATAGCACCGAGCTGTTAAGCAAAATAAACCTACATACGTATAACAAAACTCTAAGACACGAGAACCTATTACGTGTAACTAAAGTCAATACAAATTGGTTAGAGCAGCGAACAGATTTAATGATTGACTATTGACATTGATATGTTCGCCACGAGTGTCGTGACAGCAAGGAGAGCTTTGACACAAAATTATTTTGATCATGATGGATGATCCATTGTCAACTAATTCAATTTTCTTTTTTGTCCTACAACCAAAATAATTGGTATGTTTTCGTGCTTATTTTAAAAACAAACTATACGTGAAGATTTTTAATTGCTCAACATTGTTATATATATATATACATCTATTTCTATATGATGCTCTTGTTGTTGTTAATCTTCTTAATAAATAAATAATTTAGCCTCTCCTTCAGATGACCGTGAAACTGAATGTCATTTGACGTACCTAATTAAAAAAATCCAAATGAAAAATATTCTGATTAATTATTATTAAAATTTAGGTAAATATCGCTTACGAGTTGAGGTTGGTGAATTTGTCGCGGCTAAAGTGCCCGCTGTGGCGCGAATTAGTAGGGGAGCCCACGATTTTCAATGGGGATTTACTTGAGCGCCATAGAGACTTATTGGGTTATTTACTTTTTTTTTTTTTTTTAAAGAAGGAATCTCGCTGTTGGCCTTAAGGGCCTTTACAGCTCAGCTCGGGCTGTTTTGGCGAGCGTAGCTCGGCCAGAATGGCGTTTTATCCCGCGGCTAGCGCAAGGGCGTCTCCTGTGAGACTCGAACCTCGGCTTGGGCCGTCGCGGGGCGGTCAATCGACTGAAGGGCAGGACGGAAGCTCACTGGAGTGAGCGAAGTGCGAAGTAAAGGTCCTCGCCTTCCCCGGTGAAGGCGGTTTTTTACCCTAATCTGTGATTGGCTATTTTTATTATTTTTGGCCGCACGGGCGGCTTTTAATTTATCGTTTGCTACGGTAATTGGATCATCCGGATCCGTTAGTATGTGTCGGGGCCTCCTACGAGCCTTTTTTGTCGGGAAGGGGTAATAGTTGATGCTATTACGCACCAGCGGATTGGGATGGTGTTTAGCCTTGTCAAAGTGGCGTGTGGACGCCAACTTCATCCATTGGGCTATGGTAGGGAGCTCCAGGTCGTGGTGGAGATCGACGTTTCTCACATAGAAGGGCGCACCGGTCGCGATTCTCATGAATCGCGACTGAAGCACCTGTAGCCGGTGAATATAGGAAGGGGCACAATGCGCAAAGACTACGCTAGCGTATGTCATGCACGGACGGATGCAGGCCTTGTACAGGGTGACCTTGTGTCTGAGAGACATGTGACTCCTTTTATTTAGAAGGAAATGAAGGCGAGAGAGGACAAAATGGGCCTTCTTGCGAACGGCGGCTATGTGCTTTCGGAAAGACATGCCGCTATCGAGCGTGACTCCTAGGTACTTGACGGACTTTTGCCATGGAATGGCTTGCCCGTATAGGGTTACCTCTGTCTTGAGGTGAAATTTATCCCTAGCGTTAGCACCGGGGTTGCCCCTGGCAAAGAGAACTGCTACGCTTTTCTCGGGATTTATTTGGAAGCCCCATTTCCGAAACCATTCGCCTAACGACGTGGTAGCGGTCTGGAGTCTGTCCACGATGACACCTCTATCTTTGTGGGTGGTATAGAGAGCGGTGTCATCGGCATAGAGGGCTAGCTCCACATTGGGAGCCCTAGGGATGTCGCCGGTATACAGCGTGAACAGAAGAGGCGAGAGGACCGAGCCCTGAGGGACTCCGGCCATGATGGGGCGAGGAGACGATAACGTTCCTTCTACGCGATAGCGCATTGAGCGGTCGGACAAGAAGTCGTGTACGATACGCACGAGTCTTAGTGGCACATTAAGGTGGTAGAGCTTGTAAACCAAGCCGTTGTGCCAGACCTTGTCGAAAGCTTTCGCTAGCTAGCTAGCTGTCGAAGAAGAGCGCACCCGTGGCTCTCGGTTTCAGGGAGCTATTCATCCCGGAGAGGATGTGCTCCGTGATTCAATGGACTTGATGAACGCACGAGTGGGCCGGCCTCAAGCCAAACTGCTCATCGGGAATGAGCCCCTTATCTAGGGCAAAGTCTAGGAGGCCGGGGTTATTTACATGAGAGACTTATTGTTTTATATTTTATTATTATTGCGAAGCTTAGATAATAATATGAAAAAAATGTTATATACCTCTTTATAAATGTAAAAAAAACTTTCATTGATACCACCCATGTCCTACTTATTTTTAATAACGTATGTACGAGCCAAGGCTGTACATTTTGCTCACTCAGGCTTTCTTAGTTTATAAGCGTGATGATCCCTATGTACGTGCCAAGGTTCGTACATTCTTGCTCATTTACAAGCTTGACAAATTCCTATGTTTGTACGTGCCATGGCTGTACATATCGATCACTTATAAGCGTGACGATTTCCCAAATCGTCGGAGTTACGTCCCGAGAGTATAGCCCGACGCAGGCACTCTCTTCTACATTCGTTCATAGCGAACTAAATCATGGGAGTTACACCCCGAGAGCATAGCCAGACGTAGGCACTCTCTTTGACTGTTAAGTTGTATTCATTCGGTATATAGCAATTAGCACGTCATTATTTCGCTCATATTCTATTGTAACACGCGAGTGGTAAATATAGAGTAAATCAATAAATCTCTATTATTTGAAGCATCCCGTTGACCCAGGAACCGTACATTTTGGTCCTTCGAGCCATCCAGAATCGTACATTTTGGTCCTTCAAGCCATCCAGAACCGTACATTTTGGTCCTTCGAGCTATCCGGGAATAGCGGGTCTTTCGCGTTCAGTTGATCGCGTTCGCGTTTTACTCCGTTTTCCTGAAGATCGGCGCCGTGGAAAAACATCCCACTGCTGGTTCGTTGGGTCATCAAGCAAATCAAATACCATCATCCGCATCAATAGAAAAGAGGAGAGCAACGTTTTCAAGGATCCAGACTAGTCCAAATATATCGGCGTCCTTTCAACCTAGTACAAGGCGACAATCTTCAACGGAGAGAGGTAAACTGCAGTAAGCCCTCTCCCAAATTTTTTCAAGAATCCAGATGGGTCAAAATATATCGGCGTCCTTTCAACCTAGAACAAGGCGACGGACGTCAATCTTCAACATAGAGAGGCAAGCGACAGCGCTCGGTACAGTAAGTCCTCTCCAATTGTTTAAAGCACAGAATGTATCCTGGAGGTACAAGCATTTACAGAGAAGCGTAGCAGAGAAGCAAGCAAAGGGTCTAGGAGGTCCTTTTAAAAGATAATAAACAATCCCGTATCCGTCAACACGGTGTGGCGGAAGACGTCGGGTACTAATCTACACGCAACATAACAAGAAGAGGAAAGCAGCCATTGCAGTAGGTAAGTCCTTTCCATTTGTTTTGAGCACTATAATTCTGAGAATTATCTCATTTATTCTGAGCATTTTATCAGGCAGAAGCGTATGGTAACGCATTGTTACTACGTATTTTATAAAACATTCGTTTAAGAATTTACTAAGTATATTATATATAAACTAGTTAATAATATATACCATAATGGAGAATTTGTTCCAAGCTTCTTTCACTGACAGCCTGAAATCCTTCAGGTATTCAAAAAAAACCGAAGAGTTGCTTCGTAAACAAGCAGCTTTATTTAGGTCCTTTGATAGTATGTTAGAACTATCTAATGGATACTCGTCATCGGATAAATATGATCTTGAAGAAGCCCTAGAAATATTAAAATTCCGATGGGGGTTAATCTTTAAAACCCATATCGAAATAGATGCTGATCTTGGAGGCTCCAACACGGAGTATCAGAATAAATTTTACGAGCAGGAAGCTATATATAGGCACCATAGAAGAGAGATAAATCTCAAATTACATTCTAAAAGCCTACAGAAGAATTTTCTAGAAATTCATATGGAATCACCGGTACTTAGGGATTCACATAATTCAAAAAATTCATTATATGCCTTGGAAATGGCTAATAATCAAACCGGACAAGATTTAATTGCAAAACAACAGCGAACTTTATCAAAATGTAGCATCAGCAAAAAATCGCTGTCGACGCATTTCAATAAACGAGGAAATGAAAATAAAATACAATATTGTCAATTATGCAACTTATCTAACCATGGCCTGTTTAATTGTCAATCATTTTTAGCAAAACATTTTAATGACAGGGTTGATACAATTTTAAGATTGCAGCTTTGCACAAATTGTTTACTTAAACATGAAGTGGAAGTTTGCTTCTCGCATAAAAGATGCATGATTTGTTCTCAAAAACATAACACGATCCTGCACGATGCACTATTTAATTTAAATTTAAATTATTCTACTACGCAAGAAGAGCAATCATTTCAATATAAAATGGAAAATAAAAATTCTTCGTCTTCGGCAAGGGTGGAAGAAATAGCAGGAAATGGTGACAAGCACAGTTTACGTGCAGATATTGGTCAAGGAGGAGAATTATCCAAATTAGTAAAGAGCGTAGTACAATCGTTATCTTCAGAGAGCATAGAACATCACAGCTTCATTTCCGGGGTAGGAGAGACCTTTCACAAAAGTACGGATCAAATTACGCTACTCTCTACTAAAGAGAAAACTGGTAGTAAATTACCTATGGATAAGCACAGTACTTATGCAGATATTGGTCAAGGAGGAGAATTATCCAAATTAGTAAAGAGCGTAGTACAATCGTTTACTTCAGATAGCATGGAGCATCATGGCATCATTTCCGGGGCAGAAGGGGGTCCCTTACAACATAATACAGGTCAACTTACAATGACCAGTTGTTCAGTTCATAATAATAACCCCAATGTGAATACCAAAAAGAACATTGATGGTAAATTATCCATTGAATCTATTAGCAAGCCGACATGGCAACCCATAGAGCAGCAAACGCAACTTGATTGTAAAGTAAGCGAAGAAGATAAATCACATCGCGTTAATGTGGGTATCAAGAGAATGAAATGCTTACAAGTCAAGCAAGAAACAGAAGATAAACAAAACTTGTCTTCATCCATGTCTTCTACGATTAATAAAAACCTAAATCGCAGCTTAGTATTATCTAAACCTTTGTTGGAAGCACCGATTAAAGTGCCTACGGGGCCGTATTTGCAATGCAACTTAACACAAGGGTCCGACAAGGTTGTAAGAAACAATAGAATCATAACTAGAAACAGTAATAGGAAACGTTCGCATGGATCAAAAAAGGTGGTACACAAATTAAATGTTTTGCCTATCAATAAAGGCATGAAATATATTAAGCAACAAGCATTCGTGAAAAAGCAGAAGGTTCGAAGTAAAAAAGGAGTTAAAAATAGAAAGGAATTTACAGGAAGGTCAAAAAGAAAGGTCAGAAAGAGTGATATCTTTCGTAAAAGGGGAAGATTGCGAAGCGTTATCGCTCCGCACTATCGCAGGTTCACCGATTCAGGATTTCATAAAAGTAACATACAGCAAACTTATTCAGTAATGCAATCCTATGAGTCCAATATGAGTAACCAAAGGAAAAGAAAGAAAAGCACCATCTATAAAATTATACTTAAAATTCCTTTAAGCATAAATAAATACAGTTCCATTTATGTATAACATACATCGTCGAAACTTTACATTCAATATTGAGTGAAAGTTATTATTACATATTTAATTTTATAACGTGAAAAAGGATGAATCATAAACAATACATGGAATGCCAGTTCAGCAAAATATCATATGTTAGCTAGTGGATTGACCTACTGTGAAAGACGTCAAATACAATGAATAATATTATGTAGATATCAAATTACCGAGGTACGGTTGCATTTTATAACAATATTATTTAACCTAGGTCATGGTTTCAATCAACAACACAGTAATGTACTTTTATGCTCATGATAGTTCTCAGAATGTGCTCAAGACAGGTAGTGGATAGGACATTACGATCATATAAAGATCAAGAGACGTCACGGAGCAGTAGGTGTAGCATCAGCTGAAGTAGCAGCCGGTTTCGCAGTGGCGTCAGGGAGACCCACCCGGGACCGGACGGAAGTGTTAGTGATAGTGCCGTGGAATAGTGTAAGAAGTGATAACATAAGTTTAGAGACTGTTAAACATTTCCTTAAGTTAAGCATATAATGGATTCATCTTGTAAAGCACTACATATTCATCTTGCACTTTTTGCCTGGGGGAGTATGTACGAGCCAAGGCTGTACATTTTGCTCACTCAGGCTTTCTTAGTTTATAAGCGTGATGATCCCTATGTACGTGCCAAGGTTCGTACATTCTTGCTCATTTACAAGCTTGACAAATTCCTATGTTTGTACGTGCCATGGCTGTACATATCGATCACTTATAAGCGTGACGATTTCCCAAATCGTCGGAGTTACGTCCCGAGAGTATAGCCCGACGCAGGCACTCTCTTCTACATTCGTTCATAGCGAACTAAATCATGGGAGTTACACCCCGAGAGCATAGCCAGACGTAGGCACTCTCTTTGACTGTTAAGTTGTATTCATTCGGTATATAGCAATTAGCACGTCATTATTTCGCTCATATTCTATTGTAACACGCGAGTGGTAAATATAGAGTAAATCAATAAATCTCTATTATTTGAAGCATCCCGTTGACCCAGGAACCGTGTTAATCTGATTGTTTGCATCGTAGAGGTGGTCGTACGTAAGGGTGAAAAAAAAATCGAGCGCGTCAGATTTTTAATGGGAATTTACTTGAGCGCCATAGAGACTTATTGGGTTGCGAAGCTTAGATAATAAGATAAAATTTTTTATATAATGTACATTTTCATTAATGTAAAAAAAACTTACATTGATACCATCCATGTCCTACTTATTTTTAATAACGTATGTTAATCTGATTGTTTGCATCGTGGAGGTGGTCGTACGTAAGGGTGAAAAAAAAATCGAGCGGGTCAGATTTTTAATGGGAATTTACTTGAGCGCCATAGAGACTTATTGGGTTGCGAAGCTTAGATAATAAGATAAAAAATGTTATATAATGTACATTTTCATTAATGTAAAAAAAACTTACATTGATACCATCCATGTCCTACTTATTTTTAATAACGTATGTTAATCTGATTGTTTGCATCGTGGAGGTGGTCGTACGTAAGGGTTAAAAAATAATAAAAAATAACCGAGCGCGTCAGATTTTCAATGGGAGTGTTAAGTAAGCCTAAAACAAAGCTCTCATCTAATAAACTGACGATTTGGATGTGACGCCAACTCGCGGTCATTAAGAGAATGTGCAAAAATCGCTATTTCGAAATACTCAAGCGCGTCAGATTAAGATATATATAGTTCATTTTTATGTCCAAGACGTGATGTATCATAATTTGACGATTATCTGGAGAGATTCGCCTAATCTGATAATTAAAAATAAAATTAAGTCATTGAAATTAATTGATTAATACGCTCTGGAAATAGCAAAAAGTGTATGTTGTTCTAATATATATTGTATACCTGTATTTATTATATAATGATTTTTAAAAAAACACTTAAAAAGAATAAAACATAAAAGTTTACTTTGACGATATTCTAAAACATTTATACATTTTTCTAATGTTTTTAATGTACATTTAATTAATTTTTGCAAAGTAGTTTCACGAAAAAATACACACTTTATATTAATATTACTCATAGTTAATATTTATATACGCACGTATTAAATTCCGCTTGTGGAAATCCTTAGATTATATATTTTTCGTCACCTTTAATTATTTCCTTTAAAATTAAAAAAAACCACGCTCGAGAATGTCGACAGCTTTGCAGCCCTCCCCTTTCTTTACGTCACTTGAAATTGTCAGATTCGTTATATATACACTTATTAGCGTTTAATTAACTCACCCTACTTTAATCTGACAGGCTCGAGAATATCTGATGATATTTTTTTTTACTAATTTGATCCTTTATCCTTGACGGGCAGCCATATATATGGGGCAAGGTATCCCCCAGTACAAAACTCTTTCGAGGAACATGTCGAAAATCGAGTCGAGCAAAGATTGTGATCGAATTAATAAATCAAAACAAGAATGCTGTTACAGAGGTAAGTGTGTGAAACTATTACTAAGTTAGGGAACAAAGATAAGAAAAACTTATAATAATATTATGTTATAATTATTAAAAAATATAATTGCAACGGCCAAGTAGTTGCCAATGTGCAAATGCAAAAGTGCGCCTTATGGAAAACTTGCGCAATGTGCGACATTGACTATTACTTGGGTTCGGTTTCTAACCAAACTCAAGTTTAACATTTAGAGATGTTTGTAAAGGGTTTACTCGGACTGAAATATGGATAGAGAATTAATGAATTAATACAAGTTATAATTACCACTATTAACAAGATTTGACTTATTACGAATTTGACCTATTTTCAACATAATTGTAATAACCTTATTTCTTAGCGATAGTGTACTCTTGCGCTATTAAACATTTAATTACTACATTAGTTTCTTTAACGCTCATCATAACATTTTGGTTCAAAATTGAACAAAACAACTTAAAGTGATAATTGCTATTATTTTCTATCAGGCACTTTCTATGGGTCTTACGTTAATTTAATAGCCTTACAATATAAATAAAACGTTTTAAGTTAAAAAACAAACACTAACTAACTGAATACTGATTAATACTAAATCTGTGCAACAATCACAGTTTGCGCTTTATTCGAGCTTTGACTTGTTTGATCAGTTCACATCGTGTCTCCGAGCAGTGTGCAGTCATAAAGTGTAGAGTGAAGTCATATTGTGCTTTGTTTGGTAAGTATTTTTATATAATTTTGTGTATTTGACGGGAATTTCGTATTGTTTCTATTATGATAGGGCTTTTTATTGTATATATATTTTTATTTATTAGTAGTTTATTTTTATTTTATTTTAAGTAATCTTAAAATCATTAAAATTAAAATTTATTTATTATACTTATATTTCAATTAAAAGTATATGCTTGATTTAAAAATTGTAATTTAATGTATACATATAAATTAATCCCAATTTTTCTTGGTGACGGCATAAAGCGCGAACGGCTGGACCAATTCCGCTAGGTTTTTTTGTGTTTTTATTGTCAGGAGAAGGTTCTTATGAAAGAAAAAATAAAAAAATTAGAAAAATTAAGATTACTTAACCACCATATTAAGTAATCATGATATTTTGTTACGATTGTAATATTTTTTAGTACATAGCGCTTTTAGAATTCAAACATTTTTCAAGTAAACTTATGGAGTTATTATATCGATAAAATACATATAAAATAATAAGAGTCACTAATTGTTTGTGGCATTAATCTTGAAAATCCCAGTTTTTTTATCATGGCCAGTTATATGTCGCCTGTTCTCGTGTCGAAATACAAACCAAACTATTAATATACGCGCCAGAAAAACAAACAAAGAATGTTGTATATCAAAAAACATTTTAGTTAATTATACCAATTCGAAATTAATATTCATGGTTAAGACAGGACAACGTCTGTCAGGTCCGCTAGTTTAAAATAAAATATAATATTGAAATTAAAATAATAACTCAATGGCGCTTCAACCTTTTTAGGTCTTGGCCTCAGATTTCTGTATCTGTTTCATGATCATTTGTTAAACTAATAGGCAAATAGGTGATCAGCCTTCTGTGCCTGACACACACCGTCGACTTTTTGGGTCCAAGGCAAGTCGGTTTCCTCACGATGTTTTCCTTCACCGTTCGAGCTAATGTTAAATGCGCACATAGAAAGAAAATCCATTGGTGCACAGCCGAGGATCGAACCTACGACTTCAGGGATGAGAGTCGCACCCTGAAGCCACTAGGCCAACACTGCTCACATAATATTGAAATATTCACATATAAAACCCTTAGCATTTATTAATGCAATTAGCAAATCTACTTCGTACAATATTTAAAACCAAATAATCTACGGCTCTTGGATAAAATTACACCTTCATCTTAGCTAGTAAGACGAATAAATGTTTTTATTAATGCAATTATCCCCGAAACGATTCCTCCAATATTACAAAACCAATACAAGCCGCTAGCAACTGAGTATTCAAACTCTTTAGTTTAAAAATATGTAAAATAAGATAGCAAACTGGGAATTCCTATTGTTAAATGCCCTTTGACGGCTTTTAAGTGAAAATTAGAATTTGCACGTGTTTTATGACCGTTCACTCAATTTTGTCCTATTGTTCTCTAAATTCTCACGCAACTGCATATCGGTTTGTTTGCATCTGGCATCTACACAATTATAGTTCTTTAAAAATAATTTCTCATAAAATTATGATTGTTACGAAATGTTGGACATTGCTATATAAATTCATCAGGCGCCATTTTTATGTATTAACAATCTTAATAGACATACATAATTATAACACCTTAATATTGATGTGAAACATCTACAGCCGCACGTAAAAGCGTTTTTTGGCGTGGCGACGCATGCCGTTGCGACGCGTCGCTGACATGTTCGAGCATGTTCGAGCGCGGAACAACAAAAGATGCTGTACTTATTAGATATCTTGATAATCTTATGTCCAATACTTTTGTAACATACTTCAGTTACCATCGACCAATTGTCACAGTAATACCGTCCTCAGAGGCAACATCGAATATAACTATTACTACTAATACTATATATAACTAATAAATAGTCATCGATATATGGAAAAAATCGTAATATTTTATTTTATCATTATGACATATTTAGTTCCTATCACAATATGTTCTTTTCTGCATATTACTTTTACAAAATAATGTCGATGTTTCACATCTGCCAGGCGTCCCGTGACGCCTCACATTTTTTTTTCAAATATGTTAAGTATATACCACATTCTTAACCTGCATAATATAAATAATTAAAAATTGACAAATAGAAAACTAAAACTATTTGAAAAAGTTTGGTCCCTCTGACTATGTAGCTATTCAAGCTGGCATTTCTTTACTGTATTGCGATACTTAATACTCCAAAGGGACAAAAATCAAAGTGGAAAGAAATACTGTTATATTTGAGCCGCTCCTTGTTTTCTAATCTTTTATCTTGCTTTGCTTGACTTGCTTTAATCGTAAATAATTGAAATAATGTTGCTCTTGAAGTCGACATTTACAGTATGGTCATTTATGTGGTGTTAATTTTTCTAAATCTTTACATTTGGTATTTCAAAACGAGATATTTGTCCATTAAGTCAAAAAATTATCTTTTGGTACTTGATTTTTTTTGTTTTATATTGTTCATTAAGTAACCATTAAAAGCCCAGCATTAATGGGACTGAGTTTTATTTTTAGGGAGAGTTCATAAATATAAAAGAAAGGCCGATTACAATTTTAATTTAATTCTACATATCGTTATTGTTTAATTTATAATTGCTATACTTGACTAATAATAAACTTTTATTGTTTATCCACTGAACATTGTTGTTGTTTGCAATAATTGATGAAAAGTTAAATTAAAAAAATATTTTAATTCACCAGAAGTCATTAACTTTGTTAAGCGCCATCTTATAGTCACAGGAGACACTAAAACAACTTTATAAACAACTGGCGGTAACTGTCATTGTAATTTTAGCAACGTTGCATGTTTTATGCTGTATAAAAATAAGGAATAATTCGAAATGTTAATTTGATTATATTTTTATTATTTGATATTCAAATAAGCATCTGTTCTATTCATTTACTAAAGATAAATAAATTATCTTGGTTAAACGAATAACGATACTTCGTATTAACGCTATATTTCGCAAAACATCGCAATGAACTTGCTTTTTGCCTCAGATCAAATGATATCATGGATTTCTGGTTATCAGTGATGCCATCCAACTATTATTATTATCTACATAAACACAATACCAAATCTTAATACACAATACCAAGGCTTAATAAGCTGATGCGCGCGTATTTGGAGATTTGGAGAAGCTATCCAACCTTGAAAAAACCAATTTTTAAAAGAGTTCAAAGTTGGAAGAAAGTTCTTTAGGGAATTTGTGTTATATTGAGTGGTCTTCAGTTTTAAAGAACTACCCCTCAAATGTGTATCTTCACTTAAAATAAAGAGCTTCTCGAGCCATTAGGCTAGAATTTTCAGTATATTTGTGTTTATAGAAACTGTGCTGTGTATATAGCGTCATCTCGTGGTCGTAGGAGTCATTAAAAATGTATAATCACTACTTTATCATAATCAGGTTCGATATTCTATTTATAGATTTTTAAGTTTGGTCAGTGTTACCCCAACTTTTAATAAAAAATGATATAATTGTAATGACGGTTGGATTAGGTTCGCAATAAAAACACTTTACTTTGTATTTTTTTTAGGTTTTGTAAGATTTTTACTTTAGTACAGCCTTAAGGATATAAGCTATGTTCACTTATATGCTTTTTACAAATACATAGTAAAGTTTTAGCTCATTGGCAGGATACTGAATCAAACCTATGAATATATGTCTCCACCGGAAACAATAACCAATTTGATAATCTACCCAAATATATCTAATTTTAAATATAACCATCTAACACTCTTTAGTTTAACTCCTTATATAATATACATAATTTGGAATAAAGAGACAATAGTGTTGGGAATTCCTAAACTCAAAAAGCTGCCGACTTTTTAGTAATAATTAAAATTTGCACGTGTTTTATGACCGACGTGTCGGAGTCGGATATTACGAGTCAATATCTATTGTTCAACAAATTCCCACGAAATTGTGCATCACACTTAATATAATACAAAAGATTTTCTTCGTGTATTACTAGCTGCCCCGAAAAAATAATTTCACTGTATTATCGTCACTATAATTTGAATTTGATTTACACTTCGGTCTAAGTAACACGTGGTTATGCTAACACCAAAAATTAAAAAAAAGTAGAAATAATTGAATTTCACGGTATTTCGTTTACTACAAAATAAATTAAATTTATACTTTAGCCTCAATAACACGTGGTAATCATGATATTGAATTGTAGCTTATATGACACGTTTGTCGGTTTACCATAGCAGTGCCATCTATTGACTACTTACTCAATCCAGTCGAAAAGTATCGGTCTGTTAGAATCTTTCGGAGTTAACAGATAATTGTGACTGTCAAGTAATTATAGACAAAAAAAATTGCAATAAAATAAAATTGCGACTATAATTAAAGATCTAAGCTATCCTATCTCTTAAGTTGGACCAGAGTGCTCACGGTGTGCCAATTTAATTTAAATTGGTTAAGTAGTTTAGGAGTCCATCGCGGACAAACATCGTGACAGTAGATTTATATATATTGAGATTGAAATTGGTATAAATGGACAGAAAATTGGAAAATAAAATGGAGTTGATTAGCAAATGAATATATAAATGTTGTGAGTGTGTCATTGATGGAGCGAGTCTCCCCGCGCGCCTGCAGCCCTCACCAAGGGCTATATGCCCGCCCCCGTACCGCCCTGTATCAGCAGGGCGCGAACATATACACCACTTGAAGGGGGCATACGCCCCGAACAAGACAAAACACCCCCCTCGCGAGGGAGGGTGCAACAATAACTACGTGATTGATGGAGCTGTGCGTGTAGTTTTTAATAAAAATTAAAGGTTACAAATTATGAAAATAATATATGTATATTCAGACGCTTAAGCTACATTAATTTTCAATCGAAATCAAAGCACAACTGTTCTCACGTATTATATAAATTCCTTTAACAAAACTTAAACGAATGTAAAATGAAACTTATTGTATTATTCAACGCTTTAGTATACGTGTAGTCAGTGTTCGTGTCATTTTAGTGGCAAGTGTTTATTTTTGGTGTTACAGCTGTAGATTTATTTAAATTTAAGCAAATAACTGATCTTTAAATATTTAGTTGAAAAACGCGCCCTCTGTCGTCGAGTTGCTTATGTGTTGGATATATTCTTATTTCGTCTATAAATTAAATTTTTAAATAATACTATTGTATTATTGTGTCTTGCTTATCAATTAAAATAAGCCTTCGTAGTGCCATTGGATTAATATTCTAAAACTAGTGCTATGCAGTCTTGCGTAATTAACGATCTGATATAATAAATGCATATAAAATGTAAATCAAATCGTTAATACTCTGTTTCGCTACTGAGGTATAGAGGGCGCATTTACAAAGCCCCCTTTTTTCTGTTAAATTTCCTAAGTGTATGTTTGTTAACATATATTATATGAATAACTTCTAATTAATATAAATTAACTAGAACTAATAAAATAGATTTTAAAACCAATTTCAAAGTTCCGGTTGTCCATCGTGTATTTTCTATATTACTCCTATGTGTCGACTCTCGCGTCAGTCTTTGGACATACAGCTCAGTTCAGTGCGCGTCTTCTAGCAGTGCAGTCACTTCACTTGCAGTCTCTGAGTAATTGAGTGTGATGTGTGATGTGTGTTTGTGATTATAACCATATTTTTTAAGGTATGTTTTGATTATATTTTTCGTCGGAAATGCGAGATTTTACAAGTCTTATGGTGGAGAAAATGTTGTTCAATTTAAAAAAAAACAGGAATTTACCAGTTTGTCAACTTTTTATATTAAATCGTGTGGTTCCTGAGTCAGGCTGCTATTCATGCTTATTCACAAGTAAATATTGTTGTGCTGTTGCTAAATTAATTGCCTACCAAATTGAAATGAATGAAGGATAGAAATCGCTATAATCTCTTAAAGGCCGCGCTTAAAAACTAAGAACAACCGGAGCTGGCACAAAACGCTATTAATAAATAAAATAACTTTTGATAAACCCGTTACCGATTATTGGCTGTTAACAGTAAAATAATCTTCACTTGTTTTGACTGTAAATTCATCCTTATGTTCCAAAAGTCTAAAAAAATTATCAATATTTTCGACTCGTTTGCAACCATAAATATTTTAAAAATCGTAACTATATATTATTTAAAATATTATAATCATAACAAAGTCTTACACATTGATAAAACGTTAACAATTGTTAGGTACGTGTTTTTTATCCTCCAAACCGCATAGATGCCACTCAATAGGTGAGAAGGCAACATAATGCCTTTAACACTGTATAACAAGTATTTTAAAAGTTAAGTTATTATTTAAAAACTAGGCTTTTTGTAGGAAGAAAAATGTGTAAAAGTTATAATATTTCTCACATCATATTTCTCACTTATTTAAGGAAATAACTGAATATTACATTCAATGCAATATTGAAAAATGCGCCCTCTGTGTTCAAGTAGCTTCTGTGTTAAAAATATACATCCCATTACGTCTTAAGGGAAATATTTAAGTAATACAATACATAGCCTATAACTACAAATAATCATTTAAGTAAACGTTTAGTCAGCCATCTCATTAATATACTATATTCAGGTGTATTCACTCAAGTGTATTTAAAGATTTGTTATAATAAATTAAATATATGCCAAATCGTATAGTACTATTTCGCTACTGAAGTATAGGGGTCGTAGTTACAACGACACAGTTATATTTTAACCTGTTTTTGCGTTGAGATAACATAAACAACTTTTTGCGTGAACTATAGAAATAAGTTTTTATAACGCTTCAATAGAACTTTTTACCTAATTCTTTACACGCACAACTGCCTGATTTAGGTGTACAAGAGAATATAACGGAAAATTATTAAAGGACCATATTGTCTCTGACCTCTATTTAATTCAAAATAATGTATTACTATATGTGTCATTAAGGTTATTCCATAAACTGGAGTACTCTCCCATCTATTGGTAAATTTATAAATTGACACAAATGAAAAGTGATGTAACTGAATATTTGTCACTAATGTTTGTTACCTCAAAACTAAGAAGAAAAAAAAATAAACTAACAAAGGCTTGAAGTTTCCTCTGTCTGCTTTAGGAGATATATGTTTTTGATAATGTTTTTAGACAAGACATGATAGACCACTTTGATGAGCAGAAGAAACTCTATGATGTATAGCCTTGAAAGAGTGGTTTGAACATCGGCGTTAAAGAGGTAGGGAATAAAAATAATTTGCAAGATAACTAAGATGGTGCATATTCATTAAATATATTCAAAGAAACAATAATACTAATAATTTCAAAGACGTCGTTGTTTTAGCAGAATGTGTGCACCACACAATATCATACCCACCTTATAAACTTGTAAACTTGGTTGTAAACAGTCAATTTGTCAGTCTACAGATTGATCGAATATTGAGATTCTTGGGGTTTAGTCAAGATGCCTTAACAGTGGTGTATAAGGAAAGCTATGAAAACTATGAAAATGACAGTTCCTGTGGACAAATTTTAACGCCCCATGATCTTATTTTAAAATTAATATCTAAACTCGATATTTGGCTAATATAACCGAATATACAAATACATAATGTTGAAAACAGAGAATAGTGTTGTCTCTCTCAAAAAAACCGCAGCCTATTGTCGGTTTTTGTGAAAATTAGATTTGCACGTGTTTTATGACAGGTGTTTACTCAAGTCAATCTATTGTTCGACAAATTGCTACAAAATTGTGTGTTTTCGGCTTCTTTGTATTTTAAATATTAATATTAAAATATTTCTTCGTGCATTATATGAATTATGTTAAGTATATAAACATACAGAATTGCTCTGTGTGTAAGTTACTAAATTAAGTTAATTAATAAATTACAATTAAATACCAGCAATATATCAAGTGAAAGTAAAGATCGTCTAAAACTCGAATTAAATTAATTTTCAAATAAAAGATTGAAAGAGATAAATGTTGTGAATGATGCGTCATTCAAGCAGTCATATTATTATTATGTAAAAATAACTAGCTGTGTAAATTTCAAAACATAAACCAATATGAATTTGAGTTTATTGAATTATTCGACTTTTTAGTAAACGTGTGGTTATTTTTTGGCATTAAAATTGTCTTAAATACAAAAGATATAATGAAATAGATAAGCATTATATAGTTACTTTTACGCCCTCTGTCGTCGAGTAGCTTCTGTGTTGAAAATATTATTCTTAATATTTCTATAAAGGAAACTGTATAATAATACAATGTCATCCTTATAAACATTAGTAGCGCCATTGGATTAATATTCTAATACTAGTGCTATGCATTCTACCATATTTAACGATCTTATATAATAAATGCATATAAAATGTAAACCAAATAGCTTAATATTCTGTTTCGCTACTGAGGTATAGGTGGCGCAATTACAAGGACTCCTTATATATGTGTGATAAATTTCCTAAATCAAAATAAACATAATACGTTATGTCTCAACTCTCGTGTCAGGACAGATAGCTAGCTCAGTTTAGTGCGCGTCTTTGAACAATATAGCCACCGTGTCTGAATTGTGAGGTGTTTTTGTGATTAAAACAATTATTTTATAAGGTTAGTTTTAATTATATTTTTGTTGGGGTTTTTAATGGGAGAAGCAAGAATTTTAACAGAATTTTTTTTTATTTACCGAAATTTTGTAATGTACAGTTTGCCAACCAGTGATATTTGTGTTTAAATGTAAATGTTAGAATTACCATAAGTAGCAGTCAGTAGTGACTATATAAATAAGTACGAGGTGTCTGCACCAAGATGCCAGATGTGGTGGTATTTTCTCAAAGCAGGCTCATCACCATAATTAAGGACTTGAGAAAGCGAGAAATTAATGAGACAGAGCAATATTCAAATCTCATTTATTGTTTTATCTTAAATACTACTTACACTTATCCACACATATATAATATTATTTTTGTGAGCTATCGATGTATCGGATCTCCAACAGTTTGGAACAAGCACGTGAGCCGTGTCAGCGAGTACGAAAAATCTGAACAAGACAATATATTTCTTTTATATTTTGAGGAGGGATAAAAATTGTCTAAATTAATTGCAGTTTAAAGTTAAACTTATGTATTTATTTGTTTTTCACTTTAAGATATACGTAGTCCTTCAATTAATGAAATGTTAATTTATGATTGGTGTATAACTTGGGCCTTTTTGTCCTCTAGTCAGCAAAGACGCCGTCTATAGATGAGGTGAGGAGGCAACATAATATTTTCAAAAATACAGATGTATTATATAAAAAAACTAGGCTTATATAGGTAGAAATTGGTAAAATATTTATTTAAATTAAAAGAACTAAAGATTGCAAATTTATATAAAAGCAATATTTGAAACTGCGCCCTCTAACGACGAGTAGCTTCTGTGATTGATTTCTTTTTATGTAATAGGAGGCAAACGGGCAGGAGGCTCACCCGATGTTAAGTGATACCGCCGCCCATGGACAATCGCACTCGCAAGCAAGGTCGGCAGTGCGCCTTCTAAGAATTGCCTAAAAACGCTGCTGTGGAACAACTAACAATATGCTTCCCAGCACGTCTTGTAGTTCTAGTAATAATACAAAGCAAGCTTAGCTAAGCCATTAAAAGAAACGTTAGGAGCGCCATTGGGCTACTGATGTAAAGGGTAACAAGGTCTCGGCTATAAGTGAATTATTTATTGAATATGGAAGTTTAGTTTAGGAAACAATTCACATTATTTCTCTATTAATTTGTAAAGCATAATTTATATGGTCAGAACGTTAACACGGAATAATGGAAATATAATCAAGTCACAAAACTTTTGAAATCTTTTTCAAAGTATACAAATAGCTTTTTAGCTGTTTTTACCTAATTATCCATGATCACTAAAGCCTAAATACCTATACAAATATACATAAAAGAAAAGTTTTATAGGCTTTAATATTGTTAATAACCGCCAGTTCAGAAGTTGATTTACGCTACAGATGCTTATATGCACTACTGGATTTAAACTAAAATACAAAATAAATATTTACTGTCTTTTACAATATTAGTTTAAAAATATCTTAGTAACATTGTATATTCGCTGGCAATGTGTCTTCTATTTGCCTTCCTAGTGAATCTCCATATATCTGAAATAAGAGAAATTTTATTAATATTGGTTATATGTAATTAAATGAATCAATGGCGCTACAACCTTTTAAGGTCCAAGACTTTCCAAGATTTATGTATCTGTTTCATAATGATTTGACAATCTAATAGGGAAGTAGGTGATCGGCCTTCTGTGCCTGATAAGTTGGTTCCTTCACCATTCGAGCCAATGTTAAAAGCGCACATACAAAGAAAATCCATTGGTGCACAGCCGGGAATCGAACCTACAACCTCAGGGATGGAATTAGTGATCTCTTAACACAATTAAATTGGGAAATGTTTGCCATATATTTTCACACAGTTAACGACGCTATGAGTATAATATGCAAAACAGATCCATTTAATGACAGTCTCCATGTCTTCAGGTGTAAGATGCTGCAGTCACGGACCAACAGTGACAATTGCAAAGTAGAACTATATAAAACTTACATTTGTATTTTTTGGTCTAGTTTGTCTTTTACTTTTACTGTTTTAGTTATTTTCTCTTTGTCATTGTAATGTTTCACTCTAAATATTGTGTACACTTGTCATTGATGCACATTCATGTATCGTGTTGTTTATATATATAATATTATATACATTACATAATTTAGTAAATTAATATATATATACATTTAACTAAAATTATATATTAGGTTTCAAACAACATTTTAAATATTTGCAAATCCGACCTATGTCTTGGTGAAACTTTTTACCCATTTAGGTTTTATTAAAACTTTAGGTCCTTATCTAAACAACTAAGTGCAAGTTAGCTGGCAACACACTTTAAAATTATTTTGCATTGTGACTGCCCATGGCCAGTGGTACTACTTAACATCAGGAGTGTGAAATACAAAAGTCTAAAAATTCATAGGAATACATTGTTATATTTTCACATGATATATCCAGATTTTGTAATGTTGACACAGGTAAAAATATCATGTGGCACCAGGGTATAGTGTAATGGATGTGGTAATTTTAATGAGAACTTACAAGTTATTTCAAACTTTTAATCTTTATACATATTAAATTTTCTGGTGTCTTGAGTGGGCAAGTCAATATTTTCAACAATATCAGAAATATATTATGAATAAGATATGCTTGTAATTAATAGATTACAATGATTCACTGCAAGCAACAAATTAATGAAATATTAATATGACAGTGGGTATAAATTAAATAAACAGTGGCCTGCAATATTAATTAATAATATTTATATAGAATTTAATTAAGCTTAGTAAAACACTTTGACCATATATAATTGTTGTGTGGCATGTTTTTCGGAACTCTACTGATTTCAGGTACAACCCAAGAAAAATAATAGAGTAGATCTGCTGTATTGAAAAGAGATAATCTTACCTTTTCTACGCGATGTTAACTATATTTTCTATCTGATTTTCATTGATCTTGCATAATCACCATCTTTTGTATTTATCACGTTAAACAGAATTTAAAACCTGAAAACAAGAAGACGATTAAAAAACAATGGAAATTAAGAAGAGCTTTAGAACCCATTTGTAAAAATATGACTCCACTAGGATTTTTCCCGATTAATAGGTTGGTGTCACAAATACTAAATGATAAAACTAACATTTTTATATTAAGCTAGCAACGATACAAAATATTTAAATTAAAATAACTAACAATTATCAATAAACTGATGAAAAAATACACTCAAATGAACGTTAAATTCGCCATATTAAATTAGCCTTCGTCTCGACCAATCAGAGACGTGAATAACCAACCAATGAAAAATATTGAATTTCAGAAAACAAAGAAAATGGGTTTTAATTATAAACGATATGCTAATTAGTGTTACCTCAAATGACCGATTACCAGTGACAGTGGGTGAAATTAAAAAGATTATAGTCGTCAAGAAGACGCCTTGAACAAGGGGAGGGGTTTTGGTGGCTGACGAAACGGTTAGACCTCCTTGGTCGCCAATCAGAAGCCAGACAACAGAAGGTAAAACTACCAAGAATACTCTAACTAGCAACTAAGACTTGCACCATATAGCAGATTCAAACGATAATAGAGTCAAAATTTTGAGGGTAGAGTATTTATATTTTATAATAGAAAGCCTGTGATTGGTCGGCACAGAGGAGATTCCAATTAGACAATTTGTAACACCATCTCAGTAAATAAGCAACTGCCAAAGAGGATAAATATCGGACGTATTATATATTATATATTATAGTCGGAGTCGGAGTCGGGAGTCGGGCAGTCGGGCGGCGGAGGCGGAGGCGACGCTCCAGACGGGCCCGTGCGATTAACACGTATTAATTATTGTTATAGCGATTGGTAGACGACGACGACGACGACGACGAAGAAGAAGTGATCGCGACGGTGGTGGTGGTGTCGTACGGTACGGTGATTGTGGCGAAGAACGGCGGTGCTATACAGGTGTGATATGAATATATATATTTATTTATTTATTTATCGATTTATCTATTTGTCTATTTTTTGTATCTCTCGTGTGAAGTGCGCGCGTTCAACGAACTGATTGAGATGAGATGTGACGTGACGTGATGTGATGTGATGTGATGTGATGTGATGTACGATCAAGATGATCAGAGAGAATGTCTATCTATCTATATATCTCTAAGACTGAACTGTGAAGTGTTGTTTTCTAGGATCGCATTAATTAAGTGTCGCGACGGCTGTCGAGTTGCTAGCAAATAGGTAAGTTAATAATATGTATATCACTACTTTTTTTTTTTATATCTTTAACAACGTGCATTGCATACATACAGGCATTATACCAACACATGATACTAACAAAATGCACGTAAATACTATATATATATATATACAATATATATATATACAAATAGTTCAAAAACGTTTCCTTGGAAAGCTTTGCAATCGTCTACGCTTGCCTGGCGTGCCGCCGTGCCTACTATTGCACGTGTACAAACGTGTGCTTATAGCAAGCTTATTTCAAGTTTATTTATATAAAATATTTAACTTTTATAATATACATACATCTTTGCGTATATACCCCTAGCGTTGCTGTCTCGCTCTTACAACTTAATTACAAATATCTATTGATGTGTGGTTTAAGTTTTTATTTTGTTTATTACTGTTCTGTACTGTTTTTGATATTTTTAATATATAATCATATTTTTTAGGCATACACGTTGATTTAGAATATGTATATGTTTCGACAAAATAGGTAATCTCTTATTATTTATTTATTTATTTAATTATATATAAGTAATTTTATTATTACTACCTTTTCACGTTTATTTATCGATTGAAACTCTCAACTTCGGTTTCGCGAAACATATGTTAGCCCTGAAAAGGGCTTTTTGTGTGGCGTGTTTGTGCGTGTTGTTGTGTGTGTGTGTATACATACAACATCGACACAACCGACCAACTTGTGATGCGTTCGTCGCTCTTCCGTCCGGTGGCCGACCCTCCTCCTCCTCCTCCTCCTTCTTCTTCTTACCGGTGATCAGCGCACGCGAACACAGTGCGGCGGCTCGTGCGTATTGAACGTGGATTGTCGCGTTCACTTCTTGGAAGCGGCCGATGCCTTTTTAGCGGTGGCGGCCTTCGATTTGGGCGCGGCGGCTGCTGCCTTCTTCGGTTTGGGTGCTTTAGGTTTTTTGGTCGGTGGTTTCGCGCTCCTCTTCGCCTTGGAAGCGGCGGCGGTGGTCGACGCGCCCTTGCCGGACGCTGCGGCGGAGGCGGCCGCGGAGCCGCGACCTTTCTTCGGAGCGGCCGACGCGGCCGGCTTCCTCTTGGCCGCAGCGGCTGCCTTCTTGTCTTTGGCGGTGCCACCCCTTCCGCCCGCCTTGGCGGGGGACGCGGTCTCGGCGGCCGCGGCGGCGGCCTTCTTGCTCCTGGCGCCCGCACTCGCGGCGGTCTTCTTGGCGGCTTGTGCGGTCGGCTTCTTCACCGATTTGGCCGCGGAGGACGCCGCCGCGGCGGAGCCCCTGCCGCCGGAGGAAGCGGAGGCGGCCGTCGCCTTCTTCGCCGCGCCGCCGCCGGTTCCCGACTTGCTGTCTATCTTGAACGAGCCCGATGCGCCCTTGCCCTTCGTCTGAATCAGGGTGCCGGAGGCGACCGCGCGCTTGAGATACTTTCTTATGAACGGCGCCAACCTCTCGGCGTCTAGGCTATAATTCGAGGCGATGTATTTCTTGATCGCCTGCAGGGACGATCCGCTCCTCTCCTTGAGCTCTTTGATCGCGCTGTTGACCATGTCGGAAGTCTTGGGGTGCGTTGGTCTCGCCTTGGGTTTCTTCGCGGCGGCCGCCGCCGCTGCCGCTTTTGGTGCCTTCTTGGCGGGCGTCGCCGGCGCGGGTGTCTCCGATGCTACTGCTGTGTCGGCCATTTTTTTTATTTTTATTAACAATTAATTAGACACTTAACAACGTTAACACGTAAATTAACGAGTTTTTAATATATTGTAAAATTGTAGTGAATGTACAACAATGCTAAGAGTGCGCGGCGCTAGTGAGCGCCTGCCAGACGAATCAGTATACCGCGACGAGAGCTTCGTCAACTATATGCGTTTTCTCGTATTCGGCGTGGAAACTTTTCACTAACACGTCTCAGTTTGATCGGAATTTTTCCAATATATAATCGAGAAATTGCACAAAATCTCTATTCTAATTAGACTTTATGATATCCGCGACCGGTCACGACTTCGAGTCGCCCTGCAGGCGTTGGCGTGCGTTAGGTATCGACTTTTAAAGTTTGTTATTGTCGACTCGCGCGCGTACCGTTAACTTTAAATTGACAATTAAACAATTAAATCAAACGGTATTCGCACGTGCGATGTCTCCCGTTGAACGTCAAGATTCCAAGGTTCAACGGGATCCGTTCGTTTAGACAATATATTAAGATTACGATTGATTTTATCGCATCGAATGCGGCATGTTGTAGAACAGCACCACTCTCCGAGACGAGGCCGTAGAGGCGCGCGTTCTCTTCGCTCCGTAACACACAATATAAGTTTATTAATAAAATATATATTGGTAAAAGGTTGATGATAATATAACAAAAGATGTAAATAAGAAAATTTCATTAGCCCAGGAGCGATTCGGTCGCGACCTGCGGCCGTTTAGGTTAGACGTATATCTATATTGTTAATTTTCATAATATATCATATGTATATTATTATCAAAATCTCAATTACGCTATATTACGACGTGATTGTTAAAGCCGTACCGTACCGTGTACCTACTTTACATACTAAGTACATACGAAGACTTTATATTATTATCATGCTACACGTAACGTGTATGTAGGTATGTAGATAGTTAGCTTTAGATATCTATAGGGAAATGTAGCGGTTTTGCATTCGATATTAATTTTCCATCTATTAAATATAAACATGTACATACCAATATATATTGGTATATTAATTAATTTTAGGTGACGTTTAGTCGTTGTGATAACGTTTTATTTTTATTATCGAAACATATGCGGCCCTGAAAAGGGCCTTTTTATTGTTGTTGAAAAATACATAAAGTTAGGTAGGTAGGTAGGTAGGTATATATCAGTGGATATACGACCGAACCCAACTTAACCTCCGAAACCGTAGAGGGTGCGGCCCTGGCGCTTCAGAGCGTACACGACGTCCATTGCGGTGACGGTCTTCCTCTTGGCGTGCTCCGTGTAGGTTACCGCGTCGCGGATGACGTTCTCGAGGAAAACCTTGAGAACACCGCGGGTCTCCTCGTATATGAGACCGGAGATACGTTTCACGCCACCCCTGCGCGCCAGACGTCGAATCGCAGGCTTGGTGATACCCTGGATGTTATCACGGAGCACCTTCCTGTGCCGCTTCGCGCCACCTTTTCCCAATCCCTTTCCTCCCTTACCGCGACCGGTCATTGTGAACCAGCGAGTTTCGAATTGAAAACTGAGTGAATTTAAGAATCAACCAACACTGCGTACGTGCCTCACGTACTACGTTCACTGTTCGAATGCGCTTCGCGCCGATTAACTCGCGGTTTATATAGAGAAATGCCCGAACCTCGAATATATATAAGGCGGCAGTTGTCCGAGGGGTGGGGGGGGGGGGGGTATCGGTCGGTCGGTTTGTAGAGATATTCGTCCTTTAATGTTATTTTCGTTGTCGGTTACGTATGTATAATATATAATAACTACATAAATAATCAAAATGAACCCTCCAAATATGTCTACAAACTACAAACGGTAAAGACGTAATACGCAAACAAAAAAATCAATAAAAACAATTAACAAAATTATTAAACTCAGTCAACGCAACGCAACCTTAAGTGGTGCCATAAATATGTACTTAAATAATAATAAAAAATATTTATTATTATTGTGGGCGTGAGGTACTTATTGTTTTCTAAGAAACAATGTAACAATAGTGTAAAATATAGACGCATAATAGAAAATAATATATATATATATATATATATTTTTATTTTTATTTTGTATTCTATTTCTTTTAAAACCTGTTTGTTACCGGACAGACGGTGCGATTGGTCTGTTTAGTCAAAATTTTGTAAATCGTAAAACAATTGATTAATAATTTTCTATCAGTTCATTACTTTTTTTTTATTTTATTTTAAAAGTTTTACGTTTTAATCGTTCGACACGTGATGTCTGTCTGACTGTGGCACTACTGTTGAGTGTGCACAATTAGATGCATCATTTGAATCATATGCGGCCCTGAAAAGGGCCTTTTGTTGTAGTAATAATAATAATAATAATAATATGTTATGTTATGTATACATATTACGCAAAATTAAGCACGCTCGCCGCGAATGCGTCTCGCCAGTTGGATGTCCTTGGGCATGATCGTCACTCGCTTGGCGTGAATGGCGCACAGGTTGGTGTCCTCGAAGAGACCCACCAGATACGCCTCGCTCGCCTCCTGAAGCGCCATCACGGCGGAGCTCTGGAACCTGAGGTCGGTCTTGAAGTCCTGCGCAATCTCCCTCACCAGACGTTGGAACGGCAACTTGCGGATCAACAGCTCGGTACTCTTCTGGTAGCGACGGATCTCTCTCAGCGCGACGGTGCCGGGCCTGTAACGGTGAGGCTTCTTCACGCCGCCGGTGGCGGGAGCGCTCTTGCGGGCCGCCTTGGTGGCGAGCTGCTTTCGCGGCGCCTTACCGCCGGTGGACTTACGGGCTGTCTGCTTTGTACGTGCCATTACGACGACTGCTCGAACTCGCTCACTAACTAACTCAACTCTAAAATTATACGATCACGATCGACACGTCCGTCGCGTATCAACTGTGGTGATGATATAAACCGCGTTCACGCGCGGAGAGCGCCTTTATATATAAAATCGAAAAGAGCTCGGGGGTAAGGACGGGTTTGCCGTGCGTGACAAAAAAAGAAGCGTACCTATGTGAATGAAATTGTTTATAACATAATAATAAATATATATTATCACTGGTCGGTCGGTCAGCGGATAACATTTATGCATGCATAATATATAATTATACTTATATACATACAATGTATGTGTTTTGTTTTGATTTTTCTTTATAGGTGTAGGTTAACTACTAAAGCCGACATGTTATTTAATAATACATTTTCATGGTAGATTTTATGTCAAATGTTTACTAGATATGTGGTGTATTTAGAGAGTATTTATTTATTTATTTATTTATAGTTTTTTACGCTTGTCGTTGATACTATGTGGTCTCTACGGACTCTTCGGATATATATTGTGGCCCTGAAAAGGGCCGTTTGTTTGGTTGGTTGGTTGGTACTTGATGGTACTATGATGATGATGATTATTATTATTGTCAATCGCTCTCATTATGATATAATATAATAAGAGAAATCGCCGGCGCTGAGACGACGCGGCGTCTGGATGACGTGTTCGTCTCCTACGTTGCGTACGTCACCGCCGTTGTCCCACCCCGCCGCGACGCTCACTTGGAGCTGGTGTACTTGGTGACGGCCTTGGTGCCCTCGCTGACGGCGTGCTTGGCGAGCTCGCCGGGCAGCAGGAGCCTCACGGAGGTCTGCACCTCGCGGGACGTGATCGTCGAACGCTTGTTGTAGTGAGCGAGACGAGACGCCTCAGCCGCGATCCTCTCGAAGATGTCGTTCACGAACGAGTTCATGATTGACATCGCCTTCGAAGAGATACCGGTGTCGGGATGCACCTGCTTGAGCACCTTGTAGATGTAAATGGCGTAGCTCTCCTTCCTCTTGTGCTTCTTTTTCTTTTTGTCCGATTTGGATATGTTCTTCTGTGCCTTGCCGGACTTCTTGGCCGCCTTGCCGCTGGTCTTTGGTGGCATAGTGAACGCGAGATGCGAGATGCGAGAGTTGAGAGAATGTATCGACTACTGCACACACCACACGAGAATAGCTTTTTTAAAAAATTTTTCGTCACTTCAGTATACTTCACTTTGAAAGTGTTCTTGCAACCGGTCCGGAGTTACATGGTATACGTTTCGCGGCGGCCAATCGATCGCGTCGTTACCGTTAGAACGCCGCGTGTTGGGACACGAGAGGGGGGGGGGGGGGGGGGGGACGGCGCCGTCGAAGGGGGCGGGGCGTTGTATTATATGTGTATCTGTCTCTATCTCCGTCTCCCTCTCCCTCTGACACGATTTATTTATGGTTATTTAAAGTAAAATTTACAACAACAACAACAAAAAAAAAAATGTACATAACATAGTATGCATGTATTGTCTATTAAGTATTACTGATTGGATGATTGCGTAAGCGAGTAATTTCGAGCGTGTTATTATTATTAAGTATGAAAAAGAAATGAAAAAAAAATTGCGAGATTTATCTATTGGTTATTGTCTATATTATATTGTAGTATAGGTAATTTAATACTAATTTGATAGAAACAAATAATCATCTACTAATATTACATTTTGTCTGATGACCGTTTTTATATATCACAGTAGTAGTAGTAGTAGTAGTAGTAGTAGTAGTAGTAGTAGCAGTAGTAGTATACTTATAATAGATAATAATATGTAGGTAGGTATAATCTCGGTGAGATCAAAGTACGTATTATGTCGTTGAAACATTTATCTAACAAAAAATGGTGGTGGTACGGTTGCCACACCACCACCACCACCATCATTGCGTTTTAATGAATCATATTGCGGCCCTGAAAAGGGCCTTTTAGGTCGTTGCAATGACAACGATACGATTGTATTGTAATGTAATTTATGTCTTCTTCTCGGTCTTCTTGGGGAGAAGGACCGCCTGAATGTTAGGCAGTACACCGCCCTGTGCGATGGTCACGCCGGAGAGTAGCTTGTTGAGCTCCTCGTCGTTGCGTATGGCCAACTGCAGGTGACGCGGTATGATCCTGGTCTTTTTGTTGTCACGGGCCGCGTTACCGGCCAACTCGAGCACTTCGGCCGCCAGGTACTCCATAACGGCCGCAAGGTAGACCGGCGCACCGGCACCCACCCTCTCGGCGTAGTTGCCCTTCCTGAGCAGCCTGTGGATACGACCGACCGGGAACTGGAGACCTGCGCGGTTGGAACGCGACTTTGCCTTCCCCTTGACCTTGCCGCCCTTGCCACGTCCGGACATTTTGTATGATTGTTTGTTTGTACGTACACAACACGACACTACTCTACACAACTACTCGACAGCGAAACGGTAAGACTGGTGAGTGAGGTTTTTTTTTCCATAGCGACGAATTTGTTAAATATAAATTCCAACGGTATTTAACCAACCGGCCGGGTATGACAAACGACGAGGTCTACTTCTCTACGCTACTAAACGCGATTGGATGCCGGCCGAGCGAGCGAGCGATATTCAGAGAGATAGAGAGCGAGCGAGATGGGGAGGGCTGACTGACGTCCAGTACCGTATCTACGTATACATAATATTATGTAAAGAAAAAAAGTAGTATGTTTCTTTATTGTATACTAGATGGCGGTAGCATCCATCCATCGCGGTTGGAAAAAGTAGTCGAATCTTGAGATTGAATTGAGTTTTAATGACGTTTCTCTATTTTTTTTAAGTTTAATGAAATTAAGCAACACAACACAACACAAATTGTTTATTTGAATTATCAATTCCAAATAAAATAACATATATAATCTTATACGTTGTATTCTTATATTCTTATACTGTTACGTTTAACCGTCCCTCCGCGACTTATTTATATATAAAAAAAAAAATAATAATAATAATAATAATAAATAATAATGTGAAGTAGACACTATTAATGGGTAGAAGATAGATGATAACTTCTAATGAACCTATTGTCGATTTTTATATTTCAAGTTAGGGTTTCACAGACAGACAGACAGACAGCCCGGTATGTAATATATACGTAGGTGTATAAAATATAAATCTCATATTTTTAGCACATTATTTTTTAAAGATATTTTAAAATGATGGCAATGATGTACAGTAGAAATATGAAATATGCGGGGGGCGGGGGCGGGGGGTAGTGCAATAGGTCTCCCTATTGTTTGCAACTTTTATTGCACCAACACATCTGGCAAAGGTGTAATTATTTTAGAATATTGTTTTGTCGGGCAGTCGGGCGGCGGAGGCGGAGGCGACGCTCCAGACGGGCCCGTGCGATTAACACGTATTAATTATTGTTATAGCGATTGGTAGACGACGACGACGACGACGACGAAGAAGAAGTGATCGCGACGGTGGTGGTGGTGTCGTACGGTACGGTGATTGTGGCGAAGAACGGCGGTGCTATACAGGTGTGATATGAATATATATATTTATTTATTTATTTATCGATTTATCTATTTGTCTATTTTTTGTATCTCTCGTGTGAAGTGCGCGCGTTCAACGAACTGATTGAGATGAGATGTGACGTGACGTGATGTGATGTGATGTGATGTGATGTGATGTACGATCAAGATGATCAGAGAGAATGTCTATCTATCTATATATCTCTAAGACTGAACTGTGAAGTGTTGTTTTCTAGGATCGCATTAATTAAGTGTCGCGACGGCTGTCGAGTTGCTAGCAAATAGGTAAGTTAATAATATGTATATCACTACTTTTTTTTTTTATATCTTTAACAACGTGCATTGCATACATACAGGCATTATACCAACACATGATACTAACAAAATGCACGTAAATACTATATATATATATATACAATATATATATATACAAATAGTTCAAAAACGTTTCCTTGGAAAGCTTTGCAATCGTCTACGCTTGCCTGGCGTGCCGCCGTGCCTACTATTGCACGTGTACAAACGTGTGCTTATAGCAAGCTTATTTCAAGTTTATTTATATAAAATATTTAACTTTTATAATATACATACATCTTTGCGTATATACCCCTAGCGTTGCTGTCTCGCTCTTACAACTTAATTACAAATATCTATTGATGTGTGGTTTAAGTTTTTATTTTGTTTATTACTGTTCTGTACTGTTTTTGATATTTTTAATATATAATCATATTTTTTAGGCATACACGTTGATTTAGAATATGTATATGTTTCGACAAAATAGGTAATCTCTTATTATTTATTTATTTATTTAATTATATATAAGTAATTTTATTATTACTACCTTTTCACGTTTATTTATCGATTGAAACTCTCAACTTCGGTTTCGCGAAACATATGTTAGCCCTGAAAAGGGCTTTTTGTGTGGCGTGTTTGTGCGTGTTGTTGTGTGTGTGTGTATACATACAACATCGACACAACCGACCAACTTGTGATGCGTTCGTCGCTCTTCCGTCCGGTGGCCGACCCTCCTCCTCCTCCTCCTCCTTCTTCTTCTTACCGGTGATCAGCGCACGCGAACACAGTGCGGCGGCTCGTGCGTATTGAACGTGGATTGTCGCGTTCACTTCTTGGAAGCGGCCGATGCCTTTTTAGCGGTGGCGGCCTTCGATTTGGGCGCGGCGGCTGCTGCCTTCTTCGGTTTGGGTGCTTTAGGTTTTTTGGTCGGTGGTTTCGCGCTCCTCTTCGCCTTGGAAGCGGCGGCGGTGGTCGACGCGCCCTTGCCGGACGCTGCGGCGGAGGCGGCCGCGGAGCCGCGACCTTTCTTCGGAGCGGCCGACGCGGCCGGCTTCCTCTTGGCCGCAGCGGCTGCCTTCTTGTCTTTGGCGGTGCCACCCCTTCCGCCCGCCTTGGCGGGGGACGCGGTCTCGGCGGCCGCGGCGGCGGCCTTCTTGCTCCTGGCGCCCGCACTCGCGGCGGTCTTCTTGGCGGCTTGTGCGGTCGGCTTCTTCACCGATTTGGCCGCGGAGGACGCCGCCGCGGCGGAGCCCCTGCCGCCGGAGGAAGCGGAGGCGGCCGTCGCCTTCTTCGCCGCGCCGCCGCCGGTTCCCGACTTGCTGTCTATCTTGAACGAGCCCGATGCGCCCTTGCCCTTCGTCTGAATCAGGGTGCCGGAGGCGACCGCGCGCTTGAGATACTTTCTTATGAACGGCGCCAACCTCTCGGCGTCTAGGCTATAATTCGAGGCGATGTATTTCTTGATCGCCTGCAGGGACGATCCGCTCCTCTCCTTGAGCTCTTTGATCGCGCTGTTGACCATGTCGGAAGTCTTGGGGTGCGTTGGTCTCGCCTTGGGTTTCTTCGCGGCGGCCGCCGCCGCTGCCGCTTTTGGTGCCTTCTTGGCGGGCGTCGCCGGCGCGGGTGTCTCCGATGCTACTGCTGTGTCGGCCATTTTTTTTATTTTTATTAACAATTAATTAGACACTTAACAACGTTAACACGTAAATTAACGAGTTTTTAATATATTGTAAAATTGTAGTGAATGTACAACAATGCTAAGAGTGCGCGGCGCTAGTGAGCGCCTGCCAGACGAATCAGTATACCGCGACGAGAGCTTCGTCAACTATATGCGTTTTCTCGTATTCGGCGTGGAAACTTTTCACTAACACGTCTCAGTTTGATCGGAATTTTTCCAATATATAATCGAGAAATTGCACAAAATCTCTATTCTAATTAGACTTTATGATATCCGCGACCGGTCACGACTTCGAGTCGCCCTGCAGGCGTTGGCGTGCGTTAGGTATCGACTTTTAAAGTTTGTTATTGTCGACTCGCGCGCGTACCGTTAACTTTAAATTGACAATTAAACAATTAAATCAAACGGTATTCGCACGTGCGATGTCTCCCGTTGAACGTCAAGATTCCAAGGTTCAACGGGATCCGTTCGTTTAGACAATATATTAAGATTACGATTGATTTTATCGCATCGAATGCGGCATGTTGTAGAACAGCACCACTCTCCGAGACGAGGCCGTAGAGGCGCGCGTTCTCTTCGCTCCGTAACACACAATATAAGTTTATTAATAAAATATATATTGGTAAAAGGTTGATGATAATATAACAAAAGATGTAAATAAGAAAATTTCATTAGCCCAGGAGCGATTCGGTCGCGACCTGCGGCCGTTTAGGTTAGACGTATATCTATATTGTTAATTTTCATAATATATCATATGTATATTATTATCAAAATCTCAATTACGCTATATTACGACGTGATTGTTAAAGCCGTACCGTACCGTGTACCTACTTTACATACTAAGTACATACGAAGACTTTATATTATTATCACGCTACACGTAACGTGTATGTAGGTATGTAGATAGTTAGCTTTAGATATCTATAGGGAAATGTAGCGGTTTTGCATTCGATATTAATTTTCCATCTATTAAATATAAACATGTACATACCAATATATATTGGTATATTAATTAATTTTAGGTGACGTTTAGTCGTTGTGATAACGTTTTATTTTTATTATCGAAACATATGCGGCCCTGAAAAGGGCCTTTTTATTGTTGTTGAAAAATACATAAAGTTAGGTAGGTAGGTAGGTAGGTATATATCAGTGGATATACGACCGAACCCAACTTAACCTCCGAAACCGTAGAGGGTGCGGCCCTGGCGCTTCAGAGCGTACACGACGTCCATTGCGGTGACGGTCTTCCTCTTGGCGTGCTCCGTGTAGGTTACCGCGTCGCGGATGACGTTCTCGAGGAAAACCTTGAGAACACCGCGGGTCTCCTCGTATATGAGACCGGAGATACGTTTCACGCCACCCCTGCGCGCCAGACGTCGAATCGCAGGCTTGGTGATACCCTGGATGTTATCACGGAGCACCTTCCTGTGCCGCTTCGCGCCACCTTTTCCCAATCCCTTTCCTCCCTTACCGCGACCGGTCATTGTGAACCAGCGAGTTTCGAATTGAAAACTGAGTGAATTTAAGAATCAACCAACACTGCGTACGTGCCTCACGTACTACGTTCACTGTTCGAATGCGCTTCGCGCCGATTAACTCGCGGTTTATATAGAGAAATGCCCGAACCTCGAATATATATAAGGCGGCAGTTGTCCGAGGGGTGGGGGGGGGGGGGGTATCGGTCGGTCGGTTTGTAGAGATATTCGTCCTTTAATGTTATTTTCGTTGTCGGTTACGTATGTATAATATATAATAACTACATAAATAATCAAAATGAACCCTCCAAATATGTCTACAAACTACAAACGGTAAAGACGTAATACGCAAACAAAAAAATCAATAAAAACAATTAACAAAATTATTAAACTCAGTCAACGCAACGCAACCTTAAGTGGTGCCATAAATATGTACTTAAATAATAATAAAAAATATTTATTATTATTGTGGGCGTGAGGTACTTATTGTTTTCTAAGAAACAATGTAACAATAGTGTAAAATATAGACGCATAATAGAAAATAATATATATATATATATATATATTTTTATTTTTATTTTGTATTCTATTTCTTTTAAAACCTGTTTGTTACCGGACAGACGGTGCGATTGGTCTGTTTAGTCAAAATTTTGTAAATCGTAAAACAATTGATTAATAATTTTCTATCAGTTCATTACTTTTTTTTTATTTTATTTTAAAAGTTTTACGTTTTAATCGTTCGACACGTGATGTCTGTCTGACTGTGGCACTACTGTTGAGTGTGCACAATTAGATGCATCATTTGAATCATATGCGGCCCTGAAAAGGGCCTTTTGTTGTAGTAATAATAATAATAATAATAATATGTTATGTTATGTATACATATTACGCAAAATTAAGCACGCTCGCCGCGAATGCGTCTCGCCAGTTGGATGTCCTTGGGCATGATCGTCACTCGCTTGGCGTGAATGGCGCACAGGTTGGTGTCCTCGAAGAGACCCACCAGATACGCCTCGCTCGCCTCCTGAAGCGCCATCACGGCGGAGCTCTGGAACCTGAGGTCGGTCTTGAAGTCCTGCGCAATCTCCCTCACCAGACGTTGGAACGGCAACTTGCGGATCAACAGCTCGGTACTCTTCTGGTAGCGACGGATCTCTCTCAGCGCGACGGTGCCGGGCCTGTAACGGTGAGGCTTCTTCACGCCGCCGGTGGCGGGAGCGCTCTTGCGGGCCGCCTTGGTGGCGAGCTGCTTTCGCGGCGCCTTACCGCCGGTGGACTTACGGGCTGTCTGCTTTGTACGTGCCATTACGACGACTGCTCGAACTCGCTCACTAACTAACTCAACTCTAAAATTATACGATCACGATCGACACGTCCGTCGCGTATCAACTGTGGTGATGATATAAACCGCGTTCACGCTTTTTTTTTTTTTTTTTTTTTTTTTTTGAAGAAGGAATCTCGCTGTTGGCCTTAAGGGCCTTTACAGCTCAGCTCGGGCTGTTTTGGCGAGCGTAGCTCGACCAGAATGGCGTTTTATCCCGCGGCTAGCGCAAGGGCGTCTCCTGTGAGACTCGAACCTCGGCTTGGGCCGTCGCGGGGCGGTCAATCGCCTGAAGGGCAGGACGGAAGCTCACTGTAGTGAGCGAAGTGCGAAGTAAAGGTCCTCGCCTTCCCCGGTGAAGGCGGTTTTTTACCCTAATCTGAGATTGGCTATTTTTATTATTGGCCGCGCGGGCGGCATTTAATTTATTGTTTGCTACAGTAATTGGATCGTCCGGATCCGTTAGTATGTGTCGAGGCCTCCTGCGAGCCTTTTTTGTCGGGAAGGGGTAATAGTTGATGCTATTACGCACCAGCGGATTGGGATGGTGTTTAGCCTTGTCAAAGTGGCGTGTGGACGCCAACTTCATCCATTGGGCTATGGTAGGGAGCTCCAGGTCATGGTGGAGATCGACGTTTCTCACATAGAAGGGCGCACCGGTCGCGATTCTCATGAATCGCGACTGAAGCACCTGTAGTCGGTGTATATAGGAGGGGGCACAATGCGCAAAGACTACGCTAGCGTATGTCATGCACGGTCGGATGCAGGCCTTGTACAGGGTGACCTTGTGTCTTAGAGACATTTGACTCCTTTTATTTAGGAGGAAATGAAGGCGAGAGAGGACAAAATGTGCCTTCTTGCGAACGGCGGCTATGTGCTTTCGGAAAGACATGCCGCTATCGAGCGTGACTCCTAGATATTTAACGGACTTTTGCCATGGAATGGCTTGCCCGTATAGGGTTACCTCTGTCTTGAGGTGAAATTTATCCCTAGCGATAGCACCGGGGTTGCCCCTGGCAAAGAGAACTGCTACGCTTTTCTCGGGATTTATTTGGAAGCCCCATTTCCGAAACCATTCGCCTAACGACGTGGTAGCGGTCTGGAGTCTGTCCACAATGACACCTCTATCTTTATGGGTGGTATAGAGAGCGGTGTCATCGGCATAGAGGGCTAGCTCCACATTGGGAGCCCTAGGGATGTCGCCGGTATACAGCGTGAACAGAAGGGGCGAGAGGACCGAGCCCTGAGGGACTCCGGCCATGATGGGGCGAGGAGACGATAGCGTTCCTTCTACGCGATAGCGCATTGAGCGGTCGGACAAGAAGTCGTGTACGATACGCACGAGTCTTAGTGGCACATTAAGGTGGTAGAGCTTGTAAACCAAGCCGTTGTGCCAGACCTTGTCGAAAGCTTTCGCTATGTCGAAGAAGAGCGCACCCGTGGCTCTCGGTTTCAGGGAGCTATTCATCCCGGAGAGGATGTGCTCCGTGATTCGATGGACTTGATGAACGCACGAGTGGGCCGGCCTGAAGCCAAACTGCTCATCGGGAATGAGCCCCTTATCTAGGGCAAAGTCTAGGAGGCGCTTTTTAAGTACCTTCTCGTAAAGCTTGCTAAGCGTATTGAGAAGGCTGATAGGGCGGTAACTGGTGGGGTTGTTACGGGGTTTGCCTGGTTTGTGAATACCAATGACAATGGCCTCTTTCCACTGCGCCGGGAAGGTGCAGTTTTCAAGGAGGCAATTGAAAATGGACACTAGTAGGCATATCAGATGGGGCGGGAGGCACCGGAGGACCTTGTTCGAGATGGCGTCGAGACCTGGAGATTTACGAGGCAGTGAACTCTTTATTAGAGTTTTGACCTCGGCGATCGACGTAGGAGGGAGCGGCTCGGGAGGGAGGGGCAGTGCTACGATGCGTTCGACCTCGCGGTTCACGTGTTCGACGTGCGCCGGGTCGCTATGATCGAGATACGGGGTGCACTGCTCCACTAGGTTGACGGCTAAGCACTCGGCTTTTTCGTCGTCGTCGAATGCGTCAGGCAGATTTGAACGCTTGAGAGGGGGCAAGGACGCCACCGTGTCGGTTTTAAGGGAACGCGCGAGAGACCAATAGGCCGTGTGCGAAGGTGACAATTCGCTGGTAAGACGGTCCCAGCGTTCGTTTCTAATTTCCCGCATGCGCTCTTTGACTCGGCGCTGCGAGGCGCGGAGTGCTCTGCGGTTTTCGTCGGTCGGTGCTCTGGCGAAGGCGCGAGTCGCCGCGTTCTTCTCGGTCAACAGACGCCTCGCGTCCGGGGGAAGCTCCCAGCGTTGAGCGAACTCATCTGGGACCTTCCGGGACGACTCGGCGACCTTGGTCTGAATGTGATTAGTGACCGAGGAGATCGCGTCTAACGCGTGAGCGGACGAGACTAAATTGTCGGGGACATTTGGGAGGGCAGAGGTGTCGGCGGGCTTGAGGGCCTCGTCTAACTTCTGCCAGTCGACAATGGACTTGAACCTCTTCTCTCGAGTGTTAGGAGGGCCGAATTCAAAGTGAACCGGGAAGTGGTCCGAGTCTAACTCGTGTAACGTCTCTACGCTTCGCGGCTGTAGTGCCACGTTACGTAAAACCGCTACGTCTATGACGTCCGTTGAGAGAAGGCCGTTGCCTGTTATGCCACGGCGAGTCGGTTGTATGGGGGCAATGACGTTGAAATTGAGCACGTCTATAAGCCTATTGAGGGCTAACCCATTAGGGTTTTGTTTTGAACTATTCCAGTCCCCGTGTTTGCTATTGAGATCCCCGACTAATAAGACCGAGGGGCCCATCGCAAACAGGGTTCTGAGATCGCTCTCTAGTATGACCTTGGCGGGAGGGAGGTACACCGACGCGATAATAATCGGCTGATGGCCGGTCATGGCTACGCGCAACACAGAGCACTCTATGTTGGTAAGGGAGGGCGGGTCTAACGGCGAGCAGTGAAGCGCTCGTCTATAATAAATGAGCGTACCGCCTTTCGCCGTAGGTCGGTCGTTTCGCACTACGTTGTAATTTGCGAATCTGGGAGCGCGAACGCTGGGCTTGAGGAAAGATTCCTGTACTAGGAAAATATCTATTTGGTGGCGAACGAGGAAATCTCGAACCAAATCTGCCTGCGGCTTGAAACCGTTTGCATTGAAAGTCACCACGGACAGTGATCGGGCCTTGATCCTAGACGTGGTCGTAGCTATTGCGGTGTGGTGGAGTCTGCAAATTGTCGCACGGACTTAAGGAGCTGGACGTGCTCGATTACGAGTTGCTTCTTGTCTTCCGCGTTGTTGGCGGATTTGAAAGCCTCGGAGAAGGCGACAAGAGCGTCGATGTCTAGCGCGTCTACGATACTAAACGCGAGATTTAAGGCGTCGCGGACCTTTTCTGATTCCGCGGCGGCCTCAGCCGTGTGGCTGAGGGCTTTAGCCGGAGGGCTCACCTTGCGTGTGGGCCTCTCCGTTATGACGGGGGTCGGCGCCGGCGCCTGGGAAGGCTTTACGGCTGCCGATTTTGTTGGCAGAGGCGGGAAGGCCTCTGACGTGAGCTGGGGAGGGCCCTCCGTAACGGGGGGCTTGGTCCAGGCACTATTCCTAGGAGGTGGGGCCGGCACGTACGTGGGCTTTGCTCCCGCGCCACGACGGACCGCATCGCGCCCCGCCGTGCGCCCAGACGCCGGCCTATGCGCCTTGGGGGCACGAGGGCACCCGCGATAATTCGCTGGGTGGCCCTGTTGCCCGCAAAGCACGCACGCCGGCGGCTCAGCGCACGGAAGCGTTCTTTTGCAGTCCGCCGTGCCGTGGTCGCCTAGGCACTTTACGCACCGTGCCCTAGCGAAACAGTTACGGGCCGCATGCCCGTAGAGTTGACAGCGGTGACACTGTCGTGTGAAGGAGTGTTTGAGGGGGGTTTCAACCCTCAGCCCCGAGAGCTTGCAACACTCTCTCAGGCTAAATATCTTTTTCCCACTCGGGGTGGGATCGAGGACAACGAGTACCATGTCGTACTCTTCTTTCGTTGTTCTCTTGAGCATGCGGAATACATCCCTTACGGGGTATCCCTGCTCAGTGAGGTCCGATTGGACTATCCCGGAGTCTATCTCCTTTGGGATGCCCTTAATGACTACCCTTAGGACGCGCTCCTCGGGTAGGGGGAAGGTGTGGCCACCGATACCTTCAGAGCGAAGGTATGAAGTTAGAAAGCGGTGGTGATCAGATGAAAAGACCTGAACGCAAAGGTTATCCCTTAGCGTTCGGGCCTTGTAATTTATCGACTTTGTGTCGAGAATTTTTGATAGGGTCGGCCAGGCGCCCTTGTCCCTAACGTATACGGGCGGGGGGGTTTTAATGCGGTCCGCGGGGGCGGGGGGCGCAGGTTTTCCCGATAAGAGGGAACTAAGATCCCTCTTCGGAGGGTTGGCGGCTTGAGTGGGCCTTTTGGCGGGGGGACCGCCGTTGGCCGAACGCTTCTTCTTCCGGCCGACGGTTTGAAAGCCGTCGCTCTCGGAAGATGAATTTTGTGCGGCTTCGTCGGCCGCTAACGCCGGAGTGGATTGGGTCGACATGACCGATGACGGGCGTGAATTTAAATCCGTCTCCTCATCGCTGGCACTTCCCACTTCAGGGAGTGGTGAGCGCGAGCGCGAGCGAGGGAGTGTAACGAATTTCGATGCCTTCGCGGAGGCATTTTTCTTCGCCTTACGCGGCGACGGCGATGGTGAACGCGGCGAATCCGCGGTTTCGGACTCGTTAAAAGCCCGCAAAGCGTCGGGGAAGCGCTCTTGGAGAAAGAGCAGTATTTTTCTTAAGTCAGGGGGTGGATCCCCGGACGCCATTCTGTTGGCGGGAAGCCAACAGTTTGACGGCGGGTGTGTACCTAGTTGCCTAAGTGTGGTGAGTACCTAAGCTAATGGTTTGCCCTAATATGTGGTGTGTCTCCGCTGGTGATAGCGGAGGTGAGGTTTGTCACCGACCTAACCAGCCCGTAGGAGATTGGGTATAAGAGCCCCTACGGATGTGACAGGACCCGTCCAACAGTGGACCTGTGTTTAGCCGGTTGCTAGAGAGTAGTTGGCGTACCTACTCCCCAATACGTGCCTACTAGGAGGCCCGGCCGTGCACAGGACTTGGAGGAAGCGGAGGGGCTGTTACGCGCCTTGAAAAAGGCACGGTGTATGCACCCCGGACAAAAACACTCCCGCACAAGGCGTTAACCCACAGATAACCGTTTGGCACCGTTAGGTGGCTATCTGAGGGCCGCAGGTAAACCCGCGTTCATAAAATGCAGCCTTCAACCCGATGTCCAAACACCGAAGACGCGAAGCGACCAATGAGAGGGCGGCAGGCAGCAAGGCAGCGATCGGGCTGACCAATGAGAGGGCAGCAGGCAGCAAGCAGCAAGGCAGCGGTCGGACAGCGCGTGCGCACTGTACAGCGGCAAGCGGCGATGACTCACTCGGAGCGAGCGAGATGGCACTACAGCACTGATGACTCACACGGAGAGAGCACTGGAGCAGACGTCCGCACGGGTCGGCGGTCGGAAGCGAAGTGAACCCCGCGTTCACGCGCGGAGAGCGCCTTTATATATAAAATCGAAAAGAGCTCGGGGGTAAGGACGGGTTTGCCGTGCGTGACAAAAAAAGAAGCGTACCTATGTGAATGAAATTGTTTATAACATAATAATAAATATATATTATCACTGGTCGGTCGGTCAGCGGATAACATTTATGCATGCATAATATATAATTATACTTATATACATACAATGTATGTGTTTTGTTTTGATTTTTCTTTATAGGTGTAGGTTAACTACTAAAGCCGACATGTTATTTAATAATACATTTTCATGGTAGATTTTATGTCAAATGTTTACTAGATATGTGGTGTATTTAGAGAGTATTTATTTATTTATTTATTTATAGTTTTTTACGCTTGTCGTTGATACTATGTGGTCTCTACGGACTCTTCGGATATATATTGTGGCCCTGAAAAGGGCCGTTTGTTTGGTTGGTTGGTTGGTACTTGATGGTACTATGATGATGATGATTATTATTATTGTCAATCGCTCTCATTATGATATAATATAATAAGAGAAATCGCCGGCGCTGAGACGACGCGGCGTCTGGATGACGTGTTCGTCTCCTACGTTGCGTACGTCACCGCCGTTGTCCCACCCCGCCGCGACGCTCACTTGGAGCTGGTGTACTTGGTGACGGCCTTGGTGCCCTCGCTGACGGCGTGCTTGGCGAGCTCGCCGGGCAGCAGGAGCCTCACGGAGGTCTGCACCTCGCGGGACGTGATCGTCGAACGCTTGTTGTAGTGAGCGAGACGAGACGCCTCAGCCGCGATCCTCTCGAAGATGTCGTTCACGAACGAGTTCATGATTGACATCGCCTTCGAAGAGATACCGGTGTCGGGATGCACCTGCTTGAGCACCTTGTAGATGTAAATGGCGTAGCTCTCCTTCCTCTTGTGCTTCTTTTTCTTTTTGTCCGATTTGGATATGTTCTTCTGTGCCTTGCCGGACTTCTTGGCCGCCTTGCCGCTGGTCTTTGGTGGCATAGTGAACGCGAGATGCGAGATGCGAGAGTTGAGAGAATGTATCGACTACTGCACACACCACACGAGAATAGCTTTTTTAAAAAATTTTTCGTCACTTCAGTATACTTCACTTTGAAAGTGTTCTTGCAACCGGTCCGGAGTTACATGGTATACGTTTCGCGGCGGCCAATCGATCGCGTCGTTACCGTTAGAACGCCGCGTGTTGGGACACGAGAGGGGGGGGGGGGGGGGGGAACGGCGCCGTCGAAGGGGGCGGGGCGTTGTATTATATGTGTATCTGTCTCTATCTCCGTCTCCCTCTCCCTCTGACACGATTTATTTATGGTTATTTAAAGTAAAATTTACAACAACAACAACAAAAAAAAAAATGTACATAACATAGTATGCATGTATTGTCTATTAAGTATTACTGATTGGATGATTGCGTAAGCGAGTAATTTCGAGCGTGTTATTATTATTAAGTATGAAAAAGAAATGAAAAAAAAATTGCGAGATTTATCTATTGGTTATTGTCTATATTATATTGTAGTATAGGTAATTTAATACTAATTTGATAGAAACAAATAATCATCTACTAATATTACATTTTGTCTGATGACCGTTTTTATATATCACAGTAGTAGTAGTAGTAGTAGTAGTAGTAGTAGTAGTAGTAGCAGTAGTAGTATACTTATAATAGATAATAATATGTAGGTAGGTATAATCTCGGTGAGATCAAAGTACGTATTATGTCGTTGAAACATTTATCTAACAAAAAATGGTGGTGGTACGGTTGCCACACCACCACCACCACCATCATTGCGTTTTAATGAATCATATTGCGGCCCTGAAAAGGGCCTTTTAGGTCGTTGCAATGACAACGATACGATTGTATTGTAATGTAATTTATGTCTTCTTCTCGGTCTTCTTGGGGAGAAGGACCGCCTGAATGTTAGGCAGTACACCGCCCTGTGCGATGGTCACGCCGGAGAGTAGCTTGTTGAGCTCCTCGTCGTTGCGTATGGCCAACTGCAGGTGACGCGGTATGATCCTGGTCTTTTTGTTGTCACGGGCCGCGTTACCGGCCAACTCGAGCACTTCGGCCGCCAGGTACTCCATAACGGCCGCAAGGTAGACCGGCGCACCGGCACCCACCCTCTCGGCGTAGTTGCCCTTCCTGAGCAGCCTGTGGATACGACCGACCGGGAACTGGAGACCTGCGCGGTTGGAACGCGACTTTGCCTTCCCCTTGACCTTGCCGCCCTTGCCACGTCCGGACATTTTGTATGATTGTTTGTTTGTACGTACACAACACGACACTACTCTACACAACTACTCGACAGCGAAACGGTAAGACTGGTGAGTGAGGTTTTTTTTTCCATAGCGACGAATTTGTTAAATATAAATTCCAACGGTATTTAACCAACCGGCCGGGTATGACAAACGACGAGGTCTACTTCTCTACGCTACTAAACGCGATTGGATGCCGGCCGAGCGAGCGAGCGATATTCAGAGAGATAGAGAGCGAGCGAGATGGGGAGGGCTGACTGACGTCCAGTACCGTATCTACGTATACATAATATTATGTAAAGAAAAAAAGTAGTATGTTTCTTTATTGTATACTAGATGGCGGTAGCATCCATCCATCGCGGTTGGAAAAAGTAGTCGAATCTTGAGATTGAATTGAGTTTTAATGACGTTTCTCTATTTTTTTTAAGTTTAATGAAATTAAGCAACACAACACAACACAAATTGTTTATTTGAATTATCAATTCCAAATAAAATAACATATATAATCTTATACGTTGTATTCTTATATTCTTATACTGTTACGTTTAACCGTCCCTCCGCGACTTATTTATATATAAAAAAAAAAATAATAATAATAATAATAATAAATAATAATGTGAAGTAGACACTATTAATGGGTAGAAGATAGATGATAACTTCTAATGAACCTATTGTCGATTTTTATATTTCAAGTTAGGGTTTCACAGACAGACAGACAGACAGCCCGGTATGTAATATATACGTAGGTGTATAAAATATAAATCTCATATTTTTAGCACATTATTTTTTAAAGATATTTTAAAATGATGGCAATGATGTACAGTAGAAATATGAAATATGCGGGGGGCGGGGGCGGGGGGTAGTGCAATAGGTCTCCCTATTGTTTGCAACTTTTATTGCACCAACACATCTGGCAAAGGTGTAATTATTTTAGAATATTGTTTTGTCGGGCAGTCGGGCGGCGGAGGCGGAGGCGACGCTCCAGACGGGCCCGTGCGATTAACACGTATTAATTATTGTTATAGCGATTGGTAGACGACGACGACGACGACGACGAAGAAGAAGTGATCGCGACGGTGGTGGTGGTGTCGTACGGTACGGTGATTGTGGCGAAGAACGGCGGTGCTATACAGGTGTGATATGAATATATATATTTATTTATTTATTTATCGATTTATCTATTTGTCTATTTTTTGTATCTCTCGTGTGAAGTGCGCGCGTTCAACGAACTGATTGAGATGAGATGTGACGTGACGTGATGTGATGTGATGTGATGTGATGTGATGTACGATCAAGATGATCAGAGAGAATGTCTATCTATCTATATATCTCTAAGACTGAACTGTGAAGTGTTGTTTTCTAGGATCGCATTAATTAAGTGTCGCGACGGCTGTCGAGTTGCTAGCAAATAGGTAAGTTAATAATATGTATATCACTACTTTTTTTTTTTATATCTTTAACAACGTGCATTGCATACATACAGGCATTATACCAACACATGATACTAACAAAATGCACGTAAATACTATATATATATATATACAATATATATATATACAAATAGTTCAAAAACGTTTCCTTGGAAAGCTTTGCAATCGTCTACGCTTGCCTGGCGTGCCGCCGTGCCTACTATTGCACGTGTACAAACGTGTGCTTATAGCAAGCTTATTTCAAGTTTATTTATATAAAATATTTAACTTTTATAATATACATACATCTTTGCGTATATACCCCTAGCGTTGCTGTCTCGCTCTTACAACTTAATTACAAATATCTATTGATGTGTGGTTTAAGTTTTTATTTTGTTTATTACTGTTCTGTACTGTTTTTGATATTTTTAATATATAATCATATTTTTTAGGCATACACGTTGATTTAGAATATGTATATGTTTCGACAAAATAGGTAATCTCTTATTATTTATTTATTTATTTAATTATATATAAGTAATTTTATTATTACTACCTTTTCACGTTTATTTATCGATTGAAACTCTCAACTTCGGTTTCGCGAAACATATGTTAGCCCTGAAAAGGGCTTTTTGTGTGGCGTGTTTGTGCGTGTTGTTGTGTGTGTGTGTATACATACAACATCGACACAACCGACCAACTTGTGATGCGTTCGTCGCTCTTCCGTCCGGTGGCCGACCCTCCTCCTCCTCCTCCTCCTTCTTCTTCTTACCGGTGATCAGCGCACGCGAACACAGTGCGGCGGCTCGTGCGTATTGAACGTGGATTGTCGCGTTCACTTCTTGGAAGCGGCCGATGCCTTTTTAGCGGTGGCGGCCTTCGATTTGGGCGCGGCGGCTGCTGCCTTCTTCGGTTTGGGTGCTTTAGGTTTTTTGGTCGGTGGTTTCGCGCTCCTCTTCGCCTTGGAAGCGGCGGCGGTGGTCGACGCGCCCTTGCCGGACGCTGCGGCGGAGGCGGCCGCGGAGCCGCGACCTTTCTTCGGAGCGGCCGACGCGGCCGGCTTCCTCTTGGCCGCAGCGGCTGCCTTCTTGTCTTTGGCGGTGCCACCCCTTCCGCCCGCCTTGGCGGGGGACGCGGTCTCGGCGGCCGCGGCGGCGGCCTTCTTGCTCCTGGCGCCCGCACTCGCGGCGGTCTTCTTGGCGGCTTGTGCGGTCGGCTTCTTCACCGATTTGGCCGCGGAGGACGCCGCCGCGGCGGAGCCCCTGCCGCCGGAGGAAGCGGAGGCGGCCGTCGCCTTCTTCGCCGCGCCGCCGCCGGTTCCCGACTTGCTGTCTATCTTGAACGAGCCCGATGCGCCCTTGCCCTTCGTCTGAATCAGGGTGCCGGAGGCGACCGCGCGCTTGAGATACTTTCTTATGAACGGCGCCAACCTCTCGGCGTCTAGGCTATAATTCGAGGCGATGTATTTCTTGATCGCCTGCAGGGACGATCCGCTCCTCTCCTTGAGCTCTTTGATCGCGCTGTTGACCATGTCGGAAGTCTTGGGGTGCGTTGGTCTCGCCTTGGGTTTCTTCGCGGCGGCCGCCGCCGCTGCCGCTTTTGGTGCCTTCTTGGCGGGCGTCGCCGGCGCGGGTGTCTCCGATGCTACTGCTGTGTCGGCCATTTTTTTTATTTTTATTAACAATTAATTAGACACTTAACAACGTTAACACGTAAATTAACGAGTTTTTAATATATTGTAAAATTGTAGTGAATGTACAACAATGCTAAGAGTGCGCGGCGCTAGTGAGCGCCTGCCAGACGAATCAGTATACCGCGACGAGAGCTTCGTCAACTATATGCGTTTTCTCGTATTCGGCGTGGAAACTTTTCACTAACACGTCTCAGTTTGATCGGAATTTTTCCAATATATAATCGAGAAATTGCACAAAATCTCTATTCTAATTAGACTTTATGATATCCGCGACCGGTCACGACTTCGAGTCGCCCTGCAGGCGTTGGCGTGCGTTAGGTATCGACTTTTAAAGTTTGTTATTGTCGACTCGCGCGCGTACCGTTAACTTTAAATTGACAATTAAACAATTAAATCAAACGGTATTCGCACGTGCGATGTCTCCCGTTGAACGTCAAGATTCCAAGGTTCAACGGGATCCGTTCGTTTAGACAATATATTAAGATTACGATTGATTTTATCGCATCGAATGCGGCATGTTGTAGAACAGCACCACTCTCCGAGACGAGGCCGTAGAGGCGCGCGTTCTCTTCGCTCCGTAACACACAATATAAGTTTATTAATAAAATATATATTGGTAAAAGGTTGATGATAATATAACAAAAGATGTAAATAAGAAAATTTCATTAGCCCAGGAGCGATTCGGTCGCGACCTGCGGCCGTTTAGGTTAGACGTATATCTATATTGTTAATTTTCATAATATATCATATGTATATTATTATCAAAATCTCAATTACGCTATATTACGACGTGATTGTTAAAGCCGTACCGTACCGTGTACCTACTTTACATACTAAGTACATACGAAGACTTTATATTATTATCACGCTACACGTAACGTGTATGTAGGTATGTAGATAGTTAGCTTTAGATATCTATAGGGAAATGTAGCGGTTTTGCATTCGATATTAATTTTCCATCTATTAAATATAAACATGTACATACCAATATATATTGGTATATTAATTAATTTTAGGTGACGTTTAGTCGTTGTGATAACGTTTTATTTTTATTATCGAAACATATGCGGCCCTGAAAAGGGCCTTTTTATTGTTGTTGAAAAATACATAAAGTTAGGTAGGTAGGTAGGTAGGTATATATCAGTGGATATACGACCGAACCCAACTTAACCTCCGAAACCGTAGAGGGTGCGGCCCTGGCGCTTCAGAGCGTACACGACGTCCATTGCGGTGACGGTCTTCCTCTTGGCGTGCTCCGTGTAGGTTACCGCGTCGCGGATGACGTTCTCGAGGAAAACCTTGAGAACACCGCGGGTCTCCTCGTATATGAGACCGGAGATACGTTTCACGCCACCCCTGCGCGCCAGACGTCGAATCGCAGGCTTGGTGATACCCTGGATGTTATCACGGAGCACCTTCCTGTGCCGCTTCGCGCCACCTTTTCCCAATCCCTTTCCTCCCTTACCGCGACCGGTCATTGTGAACCAGCGAGTTTCGAATTGAAAACTGAGTGAATTTAAGAATCAACCAACACTGCGTACGTGCCTCACGTACTACGTTCACTGTTCGAATGCGCTTCGCGCCGATTAACTCGCGGTTTATATAGAGAAATGCCCGAACCTCGAATATATATAAGGCGGCAGTTGTCCGAGGGGTGGGGGGGGGGGGGGTATCGGTCGGTCGGTTTGTAGAGATATTCGTCCTTTAATGTTATTTTCGTTGTCGGTTACGTATGTATAATATATAATAACTACATAAATAATCAAAATGAACCCTCCAAATATGTCTACAAACTACAAACGGTAAAGACGTAATACGCAAACAAAAAAATCAATAAAAACAATTAACAAAATTATTAAACTCAGTCAACGCAACGCAACCTTAAGTGGTGCCATAAATATGTACTTAAATAATAATAAAAAATATTTATTATTATTGTGGGCGTGAGGTACTTATTGTTTTCTAAGAAACAATGTAACAATAGTGTAAAATATAGACGCATAATAGAAAATAATATATATATATATATATATATTTTTATTTTTATTTTGTATTCTATTTCTTTTAAAACCTGTTTGTTACCGGACAGACGGTGCGATTGGTCTGTTTAGTCAAAATTTTGTAAATCGTAAAACAATTGATTAATAATTTTCTATCAGTTCATTACTTTTTTTTTATTTTATTTTAAAAGTTTTACGTTTTAATCGTTCGACACGTGATGTCTGTCTGACTGTGGCACTACTGTTGAGTGTGCACAATTAGATGCATCATTTGAATCATATGCGGCCCTGAAAAGGGCCTTTTGTTGTAGTAATAATAATAATAATAATAATATGTTATGTTATGTATACATATTACGCAAAATTAAGCACGCTCGCCGCGAATGCGTCTCGCCAGTTGGATGTCCTTGGGCATGATCGTCACTCGCTTGGCGTGAATGGCGCACAGGTTGGTGTCCTCGAAGAGACCCACCAGATACGCCTCGCTCGCCTCCTGAAGCGCCATCACGGCGGAGCTCTGGAACCTGAGGTCGGTCTTGAAGTCCTGCGCAATCTCCCTCACCAGACGTTGGAACGGCAACTTGCGGATCAACAGCTCGGTACTCTTCTGGTAGCGACGGATCTCTCTCAGCGCGACGGTGCCGGGCCTGTAACGGTGAGGCTTCTTCACGCCGCCGGTGGCGGGAGCGCTCTTGCGGGCCGCCTTGGTGGCGAGCTGCTTTCGCGGCGCCTTACCGCCGGTGGACTTACGGGCTGTCTGCTTTGTACGTGCCATTACGACGACTGCTCGAACTCGCTCACTAACTAACTCAACTCTAAAATTATACGATCACGATCGACACGTCCGTCGCGTATCAACTGTGGTGATGATATAAACCGCGTTCACGCGCGGAGAGCGCCTTTATATATAAAATCGAAAAGAGCTCGGGGGTAAGGACGGGTTTGCCGTGCGTGACAAAAAAAGAAGCGTACCTATGTGAATGAAATTGTTTATAACATAATAATAAATATATATTATCACTGGTCGGTCGGTCAGCGGATAACATTTATGCATGCATAATATATAATTATACTTATATACATACAATGTATGTGTTTTGTTTTGATTTTTCTTTATAGGTGTAGGTTAACTACTAAAGCCGACATGTTATTTAATAATACATTTTCATGGTAGATTTTATGTCAAATGTTTACTAGATATGTGGTGTATTTAGAGAGTATTTATTTATTTATTTATTTATAGTTTTTTACGCTTGTCGTTGATACTATGTGGTCTCTACGGACTCTTCGGATATATATTGTGGCCCTGAAAAGGGCCGTTTGTTTGGTTGGTTGGTTGGTACTTGATGGTACTATGATGATGATGATTATTATTATTGTCAATCGCTCTCATTATGATATAATATAATAAGAGAAATCGCCGGCGCTGAGACGACGCGGCGTCTGGATGACGTGTTCGTCTCCTACGTTGCGTACGTCACCGCCGTTGTCCCACCCCGCCGCGACGCTCACTTGGAGCTGGTGTACTTGGTGACGGCCTTGGTGCCCTCGCTGACGGCGTGCTTGGCGAGCTCGCCGGGCAGCAGGAGCCTCACGGAGGTCTGCACCTCGCGGGACGTGATCGTCGAACGCTTGTTGTAGTGAGCGAGACGAGACGCCTCAGCCGCGATCCTCTCGAAGATGTCGTTCACGAACGAGTTCATGATTGACATCGCCTTCGAAGAGATACCGGTGTCGGGATGCACCTGCTTGAGCACCTTGTAGATGTAAATGGCGTAGCTCTCCTTCCTCTTGTGCTTCTTTTTCTTTTTGTCCGATTTGGATATGTTCTTCTGTGCCTTGCCGGACTTCTTGGCCGCCTTGCCGCTGGTCTTTGGTGGCATAGTGAACGCGAGATGCGAGATGCGAGAGTTGAGAGAATGTATCGACTACTGCACACACCACACGAGAATAGCTTTTTTAAAAAATTTTTCGTCACTTCAGTATACTTCACTTTGAAAGTGTTCTTGCAACCGGTCCGGAGTTACATGGTATACGTTTCGCGGCGGCCAATCGATCGCGTCGTTACCGTTAGAACGCCGCGTGTTGGGACACGAGAGGGGGGGGGGGGGGGGTGAACGGCGCCGTCGAAGGGGGCGGGGCGTTGTATTATATGTGTATCTGTCTCTATCTCCGTCTCCCTCTCCCTCTGACACGATTTATTTATGGTTATTTAAAGTAAAATTTACAACAACAACAACAAAAAAAAAAATGTACATAACATAGTATGCATGTATTGTCTATTAAGTATTACTGATTGGATGATTGCGTAAGCGAGTAATTTCGAGCGTGTTATTATTATTAAGTATGAAAAAGAAATGAAAAAAAAATTGCGAGATTTATCTATTGGTTATTGTCTATATTATATTGTAGTATAGGTAATTTAATACTAATTTGATAGAAACAAATAATCATCTACTAATATTACATTTTGTCTGATGACCGTTTTTATATATCACAGTAGTAGTAGTAGTAGTAGTAGTAGTAGTAGTAGTAGTAGCAGTAGTAGTATACTTATAATAGATAATAATATGTAGGTAGGTATAATCTCGGTGAGATCAAAGTACGTATTATGTCGTTGAAACATTTATCTAACAAAAAATGGTGGTGGTACGGTTGCCACACCACCACCACCACCATCATTGCGTTTTAATGAATCATATTGCGGCCCTGAAAAGGGCCTTTTAGGTCGTTGCAATGACAACGATACGATTGTATTGTAATGTAATTTATGTCTTCTTCTCGGTCTTCTTGGGGAGAAGGACCGCCTGAATGTTAGGCAGTACACCGCCCTGTGCGATGGTCACGCCGGAGAGTAGCTTGTTGAGCTCCTCGTCGTTGCGTATGGCCAACTGCAGGTGACGCGGTATGATCCTGGTCTTTTTGTTGTCACGGGCCGCGTTACCGGCCAACTCGAGCACTTCGGCCGCCAGGTACTCCATAACGGCCGCAAGGTAGACCGGCGCACCGGCACCCACCCTCTCGGCGTAGTTGCCCTTCCTGAGCAGCCTGTGGATACGACCGACCGGGAACTGGAGACCTGCGCGGTTGGAACGCGACTTTGCCTTCCCCTTGACCTTGCCGCCCTTGCCACGTCCGGACATTTTGTATGATTGTTTGTTTGTACGTACACAACACGACACTACTCTACACAACTACTCGACAGCGAAACGGTAAGACTGGTGAGTGAGGTTTTTTTTTCCATAGCGACGAATTTGTTAAATATAAATTCCAACGGTATTTAACCAACCGGCCGGGTATGACAAACGACGAGGTCTACTTCTCTACGCTACTAAACGCGATTGGATGCCGGCCGAGCGAGCGAGCGATATTCAGAGAGATAGAGAGCGAGCGAGATGGGGAGGGCTGACTGACGTCCAGTACCGTATCTACGTATACATAATATTATGTAAAGAAAAAAAGTAGTATGTTTCTTTATTGTATACTAGATGGCGGTAGCATCCATCCATCGCGGTTGGAAAAAGTAGTCGAATCTTGAGATTGAATTGAGTTTTAATGACGTTTCTCTATTTTTTTTAAGTTTAATGAAATTAAGCAACACAACACAACACAAATTGTTTATTTGAATTATCAATTCCAAATAAAATAACATATATAATCTTATACGTTGTATTCTTATATTCTTATACTGTTACGTTTAACCGTCCCTCCGCGACTTATTTATATATAAAAAAAAAAATAATAATAATAATAATAATAAATAATAATGTGAAGTAGACACTATTAATGGGTAGAAGATAGATGATAACTTCTAATGAACCTATTGTCGATTTTTATATTTCAAGTTAGGGTTTCACAGACAGACAGACAGACAGCCCGGTATGTAATATATACGTAGGTGTATAAAATATAAATCTCATATTTTTAGCACATTATTTTTTAAAGATATTTTAAAATGATGGCAATGATGTACAGTAGAAATATGAAATATGCGGGGGGCGGGGGCGGGGGGTAGTGCAATAGGTCTCCCTATTGTTTGCAACTTTTATTGCACCAACACATCTGGCAAAGGTGTAATTATTTTAGAATATTGTTTTGTCGGGCAGTCGGGCGGCGGAGGCGGAGGCGACGCTCCAGACGGGCCCGTGCGATTAACACGTATTAATTATTGTTATAGCGATTGGTAGACGACGACGACGACGACGACGAAGAAGAAGTGATCGCGACGGTGGTGGTGGTGTCGTACGGTACGGTGATTGTGGCGAAGAACGGCGGTGCTATACAGGTGTGATATGAATATATATATTTATTTATTTATTTATCGATTTATCTATTTGTCTATTTTTTGTATCTCTCGTGTGAAGTGCGCGCGTTCAACGAACTGATTGAGATGAGATGTGACGTGACGTGATGTGATGTGATGTGATGTGATGTGATGTACGATCAAGATGATCAGAGAGAATGTCTATCTATCTATATATCTCTAAGACTGAACTGTGAAGTGTTGTTTTCTAGGATCGCATTAATTAAGTGTCGCGACGGCTGTCGAGTTGCTAGCAAATAGGTAAGTTAATAATATGTATATCACTACTTTTTTTTTTTATATCTTTAACAACGTGCATTGCATACATACAGGCATTATACCAACACATGATACTAACAAAATGCACGTAAATACTATATATATATATATACAATATATATATATACAAATAGTTCAAAAACGTTTCCTTGGAAAGCTTTGCAATCGTCTACGCTTGCCTGGCGTGCCGCCGTGCCTACTATTGCACGTGTACAAACGTGTGCTTATAGCAAGCTTATTTCAAGTTTATTTATATAAAATATTTAACTTTTATAATATACATACATCTTTGCGTATATACCCCTAGCGTTGCTGTCTCGCTCTTACAACTTAATTACAAATATCTATTGATGTGTGGTTTAAGTTTTTATTTTGTTTATTACTGTTCTGTACTGTTTTTGATATTTTTAATATATAATCATATTTTTTAGGCATACACGTTGATTTAGAATATGTATATGTTTCGACAAAATAGGTAATCTCTTATTATTTATTTATTTATTTAATTATATATAAGTAATTTTATTATTACTACCTTTTCACGTTTATTTATCGATTGAAACTCTCAACTTCGGTTTCGCGAAACATATGTTAGCCCTGAAAAGGGCTTTTTGTGTGGCGTGTTTGTGCGTGTTGTTGTGTGTGTGTGTATACATACAACATCGACACAACCGACCAACTTGTGATGCGTTCGTCGCTCTTCCGTCCGGTGGCCGACCCTCCTCCTCCTCCTCCTCCTTCTTCTTCTTACCGGTGATCAGCGCACGCGAACACAGTGCGGCGGCTCGTGCGTATTGAACGTGGATTGTCGCGTTCACTTCTTGGAAGCGGCCGATGCCTTTTTAGCGGTGGCGGCCTTCGATTTGGGCGCGGCGGCTGCTGCCTTCTTCGGTTTGGGTGCTTTAGGTTTTTTGGTCGGTGGTTTCGCGCTCCTCTTCGCCTTGGAAGCGGCGGCGGTGGTCGACGCGCCCTTGCCGGACGCTGCGGCGGAGGCGGCCGCGGAGCCGCGACCTTTCTTCGGAGCGGCCGACGCGGCCGGCTTCCTCTTGGCCGCAGCGGCTGCCTTCTTGTCTTTGGCGGTGCCACCCCTTCCGCCCGCCTTGGCGGGGGACGCGGTCTCGGCGGCCGCGGCGGCGGCCTTCTTGCTCCTGGCGCCCGCACTCGCGGCGGTCTTCTTGGCGGCTTGTGCGGTCGGCTTCTTCACCGATTTGGCCGCGGAGGACGCCGCCGCGGCGGAGCCCCTGCCGCCGGAGGAAGCGGAGGCGGCCGTCGCCTTCTTCGCCGCGCCGCCGCCGGTTCCCGACTTGCTGTCTATCTTGAACGAGCCCGATGCGCCCTTGCCCTTCGTCTGAATCAGGGTGCCGGAGGCGACCGCGCGCTTGAGATACTTTCTTATGAACGGCGCCAACCTCTCGGCGTCTAGGCTATAATTCGAGGCGATGTATTTCTTGATCGCCTGCAGGGACGATCCGCTCCTCTCCTTGAGCTCTTTGATCGCGCTGTTGACCATGTCGGAAGTCTTGGGGTGCGTTGGTCTCGCCTTGGGTTTCTTCGCGGCGGCCGCCGCCGCTGCCGCTTTTGGTGCCTTCTTGGCGGGCGTCGCCGGCGCGGGTGTCTCCGATGCTACTGCTGTGTCGGCCATTTTTTTTATTTTTATTAACAATTAATTAGACACTTAACAACGTTAACACGTAAATTAACGAGTTTTTAATATATTGTAAAATTGTAGTGAATGTACAACAATGCTAAGAGTGCGCGGCGCTAGTGAGCGCCTGCCAGACGAATCAGTATACCGCGACGAGAGCTTCGTCAACTATATGCGTTTTCTCGTATTCGGCGTGGAAACTTTTCACTAACACGTCTCAGTTTGATCGGAATTTTTCCAATATATAATCGAGAAATTGCACAAAATCTCTATTCTAATTAGACTTTATGATATCCGCGACCGGTCACGACTTCGAGTCGCCCTGCAGGCGTTGGCGTGCGTTAGGTATCGACTTTTAAAGTTTGTTATTGTCGACTCGCGCGCGTACCGTTAACTTTAAATTGACAATTAAACAATTAAATCAAACGGTATTCGCACGTGCGATGTCTCCCGTTGAACGTCAAGATTCCAAGGTTCAACGGGATCCGTTCGTTTAGACAATATATTAAGATTACGATTGATTTTATCGCATCGAATGCGGCATGTTGTAGAACAGCACCACTCTCCGAGACGAGGCCGTAGAGGCGCGCGTTCTCTTCGCTCCGTAACACACAATATAAGTTTATTAATAAAATATATATTGGTAAAAGGTTGATGATAATATAACAAAAGATGTAAATAAGAAAATTTCATTAGCCCAGGAGCGATTCGGTCGCGACCTGCGGCCGTTTAGGTTAGACGTATATCTATATTGTTAATTTTCATAATATATCATATGTATATTATTATCAAAATCTCAATTACGCTATATTACGACGTGATTGTTAAAGCCGTACCGTACCGTGTACCTACTTTACATACTAAGTACATACGAAGACTTTATATTATTATCACGCTACACGTAACGTGTATGTAGGTATGTAGATAGTTAGCTTTAGATATCTATAGGGAAATGTAGCGGTTTTGCATTCGATATTAATTTTCCATCTATTAAATATAAACATGTACATACCAATATATATTGGTATATTAATTAATTTTAGGTGACGTTTAGTCGTTGTGATAACGTTTTATTTTTATTATCGAAACATATGCGGCCCTGAAAAGGGCCTTTTTATTGTTGTTGAAAAATACATAAAGTTAGGTAGGTAGGTAGGTAGGTATATATCAGTGGATATACGACCGAACCCAACTTAACCTCCGAAACCGTAGAGGGTGCGGCCCTGGCGCTTCAGAGCGTACACGACGTCCATTGCGGTGACGGTCTTCCTCTTGGCGTGCTCCGTGTAGGTTACCGCGTCGCGGATGACGTTCTCGAGGAAAACCTTGAGAACACCGCGGGTCTCCTCGTATATGAGACCGGAGATACGTTTCACGCCACCCCTGCGCGCCAGACGTCGAATCGCAGGCTTGGTGATACCCTGGATGTTATCACGGAGCACCTTCCTGTGCCGCTTCGCGCCACCTTTTCCCAATCCCTTTCCTCCCTTACCGCGACCGGTCATTGTGAACCAGCGAGTTTCGAATTGAAAACTGAGTGAATTTAAGAATCAACCAACACTGCGTACGTGCCTCACGTACTACGTTCACTGTTCGAATGCGCTTCGCGCCGATTAACTCGCGGTTTATATAGAGAAATGCCCGAACCTCGAATATATATAAGGCGGCAGTTGTCCGAGGGGTGGGGGGGGGGGGGGTATCGGTCGGTCGGTTTGTAGAGATATTCGTCCTTTAATGTTATTTTCGTTGTCGGTTACGTATGTATAATATATAATAACTACATAAATAATCAAAATGAACCCTCCAAATATGTCTACAAACTACAAACGGTAAAGACGTAATACGCAAACAAAAAAATCAATAAAAACAATTAACAAAATTATTAAACTCAGTCAACGCAACGCAACCTTAAGTGGTGCCATAAATATGTACTTAAATAATAATAAAAAATATTTATTATTATTGTGGGCGTGAGGTACTTATTGTTTTCTAAGAAACAATGTAACAATAGTGTAAAATATAGACGCATAATAGAAAATAATATATATATATATATATATATTTTTATTTTTATTTTGTATTCTATTTCTTTTAAAACCTGTTTGTTACCGGACAGACGGTGCGATTGGTCTGTTTAGTCAAAATTTTGTAAATCGTAAAACAATTGATTAATAATTTTCTATCAGTTCATTACTTTTTTTTTATTTTATTTTAAAAGTTTTACGTTTTAATCGTTCGACACGTGATGTCTGTCTGACTGTGGCACTACTGTTGAGTGTGCACAATTAGATGCATCATTTGAATCATATGCGGCCCTGAAAAGGGCCTTTTGTTGTAGTAATAATAATAATAATAATAATATGTTATGTTATGTATACATATTACGCAAAATTAAGCACGCTCGCCGCGAATGCGTCTCGCCAGTTGGATGTCCTTGGGCATGATCGTCACTCGCTTGGCGTGAATGGCGCACAGGTTGGTGTCCTCGAAGAGACCCACCAGATACGCCTCGCTCGCCTCCTGAAGCGCCATCACGGCGGAGCTCTGGAACCTGAGGTCGGTCTTGAAGTCCTGCGCAATCTCCCTCACCAGACGTTGGAACGGCAACTTGCGGATCAACAGCTCGGTACTCTTCTGGTAGCGACGGATCTCTCTCAGCGCGACGGTGCCGGGCCTGTAACGGTGAGGCTTCTTCACGCCGCCGGTGGGGGGAGCGCTCTTGCGGGCCGCCTTGGTGGCGAGCTGCTTTCGCGGCGCCTTACCGCCGGTGGACTTACGGGCTGTCTGCTTTGTACGTGCCATTACGACGACTGCTCGAACTCGCTCACTAACTAACTCAACTCTAAAATTATACGATCACGATCGACACGTCCGTCGCGTATCAACTGTGGTGATGATATAAACCGCGTTCACGCGCGGAGAGCGCCTTTATATATAAAATCGAAAAGAGCTCGGGGGTAAGGACGGGTTTGCCGTGCGTGACAAAAAAAGAAGCGTACCTATGTGAATGAAATTGTTTATAACATAATAATAAATATATATTATCACTGGTCGGTCGGTCAGCGGATAACATTTATGCATGCATAATATATAATTATACTTATATACATACAATGTATGTGTTTTGTTTTGATTTTTCTTTATAGGTGTAGGTTAACTACTAAAGCCGACATGTTATTTAATAATACATTTTCATGGTAGATTTTATGTCAAATGTTTACTAGATATGTGGTGTATTTAGAGAGTATTTATTTATTTATTTATTTATAGTTTTTTACGCTTGTCGTTGATACTATGTGGTCTCTACGGACTCTTCGGATATATATTGTGGCCCTGAAAAGGGCCGTTTGTTTGGTTGGTTGGTTGGTACTTGATGGTACTATGATGATGATGATTATTATTATTGTCAATCGCTCTCATTATGATATAATATAATAAGAGAAATCGCCGGCGCTGAGACGACGCGGCGTCTGGATGACGTGTTCGTCTCCTACGTTGCGTACGTCACCGCCGTTGTCCCACCCCGCCGCGACGCTCACTTGGAGCTGGTGTACTTGGTGACGGCCTTGGTGCCCTCGCTGACGGCGTGCTTGGCGAGCTCGCCGGGCAGCAGGAGCCTCACGGAGGTCTGCACCTCGCGGGACGTGATCGTCGAACGCTTGTTGTAGTGAGCGAGACGAGACGCCTCAGCCGCGATCCTCTCGAAGATGTCGTTCACGAACGAGTTCATGATTGACATCGCCTTCGAAGAGATACCGGTGTCGGGATGCACCTGCTTGAGCACCTTGTAGATGTAAATGGCGTAGCTCTCCTTCCTCTTGTGCTTCTTTTTCTTTTTGTCCGATTTGGATATGTTCTTCTGTGCCTTGCCGGACTTCTTGGCCGCCTTGCCGCTGGTCTTTGGTGGCATAGTGAACGCGAGATGCGAGATGCGAGAGTTGAGAGAATGTATCGACTACTGCACACACCACACGAGAATAGCTTTTTTAAAAAATTTTTCGTCACTTCAGTATACTTCACTTTGAAAGTGTTCTTGCAACCGGTCCGGAGTTACATGGTATACGTTTCGCGGCGGCCAATCGATCGCGTCGTTACCGTTAGAACGCCGCGTGTTGGGACACGAGAGGGGGGGGGGGGGGGGTGAACGGCGCCGTCGAAGGGGGCGGGGCGTTGTATTATATGTGTATCTGTCTCTATCTCCGTCTCCCTCTCCCTCTGACACGATTTATTTATGGTTATTTAAAGTAAAATTTACAACAACAACAACAAAAAAAAAAATGTACATAACATAGTATGCATGTATTGTCTATTAAGTATTACTGATTGGATGATTGCGTAAGCGAGTAATTTCGAGCGTGTTATTATTATTAAGTATGAAAAAGAAATGAAAAAAAAATTGCGAGATTTATCTATTGGTTATTGTCTATATTATATTGTAGTATAGGTAATTTAATACTAATTTGATAGAAACAAATAATCATCTACTAATATTACATTTTGTCTGATGACCGTTTTTATATATCACAGTAGTAGTAGTAGTAGTAGTAGTAGTAGTAGTAGTAGTAGCAGTAGTAGTATACTTATAATAGATAATAATATGTAGGTAGGTATAATCTCGGTGAGATCAAAGTACGTATTATGTCGTTGAAACATTTATCTAACAAAAAATGGTGGTGGTACGGTTGCCACACCACCACCACCACCATCATTGCGTTTTAATGAATCATATTGCGGCCCTGAAAAGGGCCTTTTAGGTCGTTGCAATGACAACGATACGATTGTATTGTAATGTAATTTATGTCTTCTTCTCGGTCTTCTTGGGGAGAAGGACCGCCTGAATGTTAGGCAGTACACCGCCCTGTGCGATGGTCACGCCGGAGAGTAGCTTGTTGAGCTCCTCGTCGTTGCGTATGGCCAACTGCAGGTGACGCGGTATGATCCTGGTCTTTTTGTTGTCACGGGCCGCGTTACCGGCCAACTCGAGCACTTCGGCCGCCAGGTACTCCATAACGGCCGCAAGGTAGACCGGCGCACCGGCACCCACCCTCTCGGCGTAGTTGCCCTTCCTGAGCAGCCTGTGGATACGACCGACCGGGAACTGGAGACCTGCGCGGTTGGAACGCGACTTTGCCTTCCCCTTGACCTTGCCGCCCTTGCCACGTCCGGACATTTTGTATGATTGTTTGTTTGTACGTACACAACACGACACTACTCTACACAACTACTCGACAGCGAAACGGTAAGACTGGTGAGTGAGGTTTTTTTTTCCATAGCGACGAATTTGTTAAATATAAATTCCAACGGTATTTAACCAACCGGCCGGGTATGACAAACGACGAGGTCTACTTCTCTACGCTACTAAACGCGATTGGATGCCGGCCGAGCGAGCGAGCGATATTCAGAGAGATAGAGAGCGAGCGAGATGGGGAGGGCTGACTGACGTCCAGTACCGTATCTACGTATACATAATATTATGTAAAGAAAAAAAGTAGTATGTTTCTTTATTGTATACTAGATGGCGGTAGCATCCATCCATCGCGGTTGGAAAAAGTAGTCGAATCTTGAGATTGAATTGAGTTTTAATGACGTTTCTCTATTTTTTTTAAGTTTAATGAAATTAAGCAACACAACACAACACAAATTGTTTATTTGAATTATCAATTCCAAATAAAATAACATATATAATCTTATACGTTGTATTCTTATATTCTTATACTGTTACGTTTAACCGTCCCTCCGCGACTTATTTATATATAAAAAAAAAAATAATAATAATAATAATAATAAATAATAATGTGAAGTAGACACTATTAATGGGTAGAAGATAGATGATAACTTCTAATGAACCTATTGTCGATTTTTATATTTCAAGTTAGGGTTTCACAGACAGACAGACAGACAGCCCGGTATGTAATATATACGTAGGTGTATAAAATATAAATCTCATATTTTTAGCACATTATTTTTTAAAGATATTTTAAAATGATGGCAATGATGTACAGTAGAAATATGAAATATGCGGGGGGCGGGGGCGGGGGGTAGTGCAATAGGTCTCCCTATTGTTTGCAACTTTTATTGCACCAACACATCTGGCAAAGGTGTAATTATTTTAGAATATTGTTTTGTCGGGCAGTCGGGCGGCGGAGGCGGAGGCGACGCTCCAGACGGGCCCGTGCGATTAACACGTATTAATTATTGTTATAGCGATTGGTAGACGACGACGACGACGACGACGAAGAAGAAGTGATCGCGACGGTGGTGGTGGTGTCGTACGGTACGGTGATTGTGGCGAAGAACGGCGGTGCTATACAGGTGTGATATGAATATATATATTTATTTATTTATTTATCGATTTATCTATTTGTCTATTTTTTGTATCTCTCGTGTGAAGTGCGCGCGTTCAACGAACTGATTGAGATGAGATGTGACGTGACGTGATGTGATGTGATGTGATGTGATGTGATGTACGATCAAGATGATCAGAGAGAATGTCTATCTATCTATATATCTCTAAGACTGAACTGTGAAGTGTTGTTTTCTAGGATCGCATTAATTAAGTGTCGCGACGGCTGTCGAGTTGCTAGCAAATAGGTAAGTTAATAATATGTATATCACTACTTTTTTTTTTTATATCTTTAACAACGTGCATTGCATACATACAGGCATTATACCAACACATGATACTAACAAAATGCACGTAAATACTATATATATATATATACAATATATATATATACAAATAGTTCAAAAACGTTTCCTTGGAAAGCTTTGCAATCGTCTACGCTTGCCTGGCGTGCCGCCGTGCCTACTATTGCACGTGTACAAACGTGTGCTTATAGCAAGCTTATTTCAAGTTTATTTATATAAAATATTTAACTTTTATAATATACATACATCTTTGCGTATATACCCCTAGCGTTGCTGTCTCGCTCTTACAACTTAATTACAAATATCTATTGATGTGTGGTTTAAGTTTTTATTTTGTTTATTACTGTTCTGTACTGTTTTTGATATTTTTAATATATAATCATATTTTTTAGGCATACACGTTGATTTAGAATATGTATATGTTTCGACAAAATAGGTAATCTCTTATTATTTATTTATTTATTTAATTATATATAAGTAATTTTATTATTACTACCTTTTCACGTTTATTTATCGATTGAAACTCTCAACTTCGGTTTCGCGAAACATATGTTAGCCCTGAAAAGGGCTTTTTGTGTGGCGTGTTTGTGCGTGTTGTTGTGTGTGTGTGTATACATACAACATCGACACAACCGACCAACTTGTGATGCGTTCGTCGCTCTTCCGTCCGGTGGCCGACCCTCCTCCTCCTCCTCCTCCTTCTTCTTCTTACCGGTGATCAGCGCACGCGAACACAGTGCGGCGGCTCGTGCGTATTGAACGTGGATTGTCGCGTTCACTTCTTGGAAGCGGCCGATGCCTTTTTAGCGGTGGCGGCCTTCGATTTGGGCGCGGCGGCTGCTGCCTTCTTCGGTTTGGGTGCTTTAGGTTTTTTGGTCGGTGGTTTCGCGCTCCTCTTCGCCTTGGAAGCGGCGGCGGTGGTCGACGCGCCCTTGCCGGACGCTGCGGCGGAGGCGGCCGCGGAGCCGCGACCTTTCTTCGGAGCGGCCGACGCGGCCGGCTTCCTCTTGGCCGCAGCGGCTGCCTTCTTGTCTTTGGCGGTGCCACCCCTTCCGCCCGCCTTGGCGGGGGACGCGGTCTCGGCGGCCGCGGCGGCGGCCTTCTTGCTCCTGGCGCCCGCACTCGCGGCGGTCTTCTTGGCGGCTTGTGCGGTCGGCTTCTTCACCGATTTGGCCGCGGAGGACGCCGCCGCGGCGGAGCCCCTGCCGCCGGAGGAAGCGGAGGCGGCCGTCGCCTTCTTCGCCGCGCCGCCGCCGGTTCCCGACTTGCTGTCTATCTTGAACGAGCCCGATGCGCCCTTGCCCTTCGTCTGAATCAGGGTGCCGGAGGCGACCGCGCGCTTGAGATACTTTCTTATGAACGGCGCCAACCTCTCGGCGTCTAGGCTATAATTCGAGGCGATGTATTTCTTGATCGCCTGCAGGGACGATCCGCTCCTCTCCTTGAGCTCTTTGATCGCGCTGTTGACCATGTCGGAAGTCTTGGGGTGCGTTGGTCTCGCCTTGGGTTTCTTCGCGGCGGCCGCCGCCGCTGCCGCTTTTGGTGCCTTCTTGGCGGGCGTCGCCGGCGCGGGTGTCTCCGATGCTACTGCTGTGTCGGCCATTTTTTTTATTTTTATTAACAATTAATTAGACACTTAACAACGTTAACACGTAAATTAACGAGTTTTTAATATATTGTAAAATTGTAGTGAATGTACAACAATGCTAAGAGTGCGCGGCGCTAGTGAGCGCCTGCCAGACGAATCAGTATACCGCGACGAGAGCTTCGTCAACTATATGCGTTTTCTCGTATTCGGCGTGGAAACTTTTCACTAACACGTCTCAGTTTGATCGGATTTTTTCCAATATATAATCGAGAAATTGCACAAAATCTCTATTCTAATTAGACTTTATGATATCCGCGACCGGTCACGACTTCGAGTCGCCCTGCAGGCGTTGGCGTGCGTTAGGTATCGACTTTTAAAGTTTGTTATTGTCGACTCGCGCGCGTACCGTTAACTTTAAATTGACAATTAAACAATTAAATCAAACGGTATTCGCACGTGCGATGTCTCCCGTTGAACGTCAAGATTCCAAGGTTCAACGGGATCCGTTCGTTTAGACAATATATTAAGATTACGATTGATTTTATCGCATCGAATGCGGCATGTTGTAGAACAGCACCACTCTCCGAGACGAGGCCGTAGAGGCGCGCGTTCTCTTCGCTCCGTAACACACAATATAAGTTTATTAATAAAATATATATTGGTAAAAGGTTGATGATAATATAACAAAAGATGTAAATAAGAAAATTTCATTAGCCCAGGAGCGATTCGGTCGCGACCTGCGGCCGTTTAGGTTAGACGTATATCTATATTGTTAATTTTCATAATATATCATATGTATATTATTATCAAAATCTCAATTACGCTATATTACGACGTGATTGTTAAAGCCGTACCGTACCGTGTACCTACTTTACATACTAAGTACATACGAAGACTTTATATTATTATCACGCTACACGTAACGTGTATGTAGGTATGTAGATAGTTAGCTTTAGATATCTATAGGGAAATGTAGCGGTTTTGCATTCGATATTAATTTTCCATCTATTAAATATAAACATGTACATACCAATATATATTGGTATATTAATTAATTTTAGGTGACGTTTAGTCGTTGTGATAACGTTTTATTTTTATTATCGAAACATATGCGGCCCTGAAAAGGGCCTTTTTATTGTTGTTGAAAAATACATAAAGTTAGGTAGGTAGGTAGGTAGGTATATATCAGTGGATATACGACCGAACCCAACTTAACCTCCGAAACCGTAGAGGGTGCGGCCCTGGCGCTTCAGAGCGTACACGACGTCCATTGCGGTGACGGTCTTCCTCTTGGCGTGCTCCGTGTAGGTTACCGCGTCGCGGATGACGTTCTCGAGGAAAACCTTGAGAACACCGCGGGTCTCCTCGTATATGAGACCGGAGATACGTTTCACGCCACCCCTGCGCGCCAGACGTCGAATCGCAGGCTTGGTGATACCCTGGATGTTATCACGGAGCACCTTCCTGTGCCGCTTCGCGCCACCTTTTCCCAATCCCTTTCCTCCCTTACCGCGACCGGTCATTGTGAACCAGCGAGTTTCGAATTGAAAACTGAGTGAATTTAAGAATCAACCAACACTGCGTACGTGCCTCACGTACTACGTTCACTGTTCGAATGCGCTTCGCGCCGATTAACTCGCGGTTTATATAGAGAAATGCCCGAACCTCGAATATATATAAGGCGGCAGTTGTCCGAGGGGTGGGGGGGGGGGGGGTATCGGTCGGTCGGTTTGTAGAGATATTCGTCCTTTAATGTTATTTTCGTTGTCGGTTACGTATGTATAATATATAATAACTACATAAATAATCAAAATGAACCCTCCAAATATGTCTACAAACTACAAACGGTAAAGACGTAATACGCAAACAAAAAAATCAATAAAAACAATTAACAAAATTATTAAACTCAGTCAACGCAACGCAACCTTAAGTGGTGCCATAAATATGTACTTAAATAATAATAAAAAATATTTATTATTATTGTGGGCGTGAGGTACTTATTGTTTTCTAAGAAACAATGTAACAATAGTGTAAAATATAGACGCATAATAGAAAATAATATATATATATATATATATATTTTTATTTTTATTTTGTATTCTATTTCTTTTAAAACCTGTTTGTTACCGGACAGACGGTGCGATTGGTCTGTTTAGTCAAAATTTTGTAAATCGTAAAACAATTGATTAATAATTTTCTATCAGTTCATTACTTTTTTTTTATTTTATTTTAAAAGTTTTACGTTTTAATCGTTCGACACGTGATGTCTGTCTGACTGTGGCACTACTGTTGAGTGTGCACAATTAGATGCATCATTTGAATCATATGCGGCCCTGAAAAGGGCCTTTTGTTGTAGTAATAATAATAATAATAATAATATGTTATGTTATGTATACATATTACGCAAAATTAAGCACGCTCGCCGCGAATGCGTCTCGCCAGTTGGATGTCCTTGGGCATGATCGTCACTCGCTTGGCGTGAATGGCGCACAGGTTGGTGTCCTCGAAGAGACCCACCAGATACGCCTCGCTCGCCTCCTGAAGCGCCATCACGGCGGAGCTCTGGAACCTGAGGTCGGTCTTGAAGTCCTGCGCAATCTCCCTCACCAGACGTTGGAACGGCAACTTGCGGATCAACAGCTCGGTACTCTTCTGGTAGCGACGGATCTCTCTCAGCGCGACGGTGCCGGGCCTGTAACGGTGAGGCTTCTTCACGCCGCCGGTGGCGGGAGCGCTCTTGCGGGCCGCCTTGGTGGCGAGCTGCTTTCGCGGCGCCTTACCGCCGGTGGACTTACGGGCTGTCTGCTTTGTACGTGCCATTACGACGACTGCTCGAACTCGCTCACTAACTAACTCAACTCTAAAATTATACGATCACGATCGACACGTCCGTCGCGTATCAACTGTGGTGATGATATAAACCGCGTTCCCTTTTTTTTTTTTTTTTTTTTTTTTTTGAATGGAATCTCGCTGTTGGCCTTAAGGGCCTTTACAGCTCAGCTCGGGCTGTTTTGGCGAGCGTAGCTCGGCCAGAATGGCGTTTTATCCCGCGGCTAGCGCAAGGGCGTCTCCTGTGAGACTCGAACCTCGGCTTGGGCCGTCGCGGGGCGGTCAATCGCCTGAAGGGCAGGACGGAAGCTCACTGTAGTGAGCGAAGTGCGAAGTAAAGGTCCTCGCCTTCCCCGGTGAAGGCGGTTTTTTACCCTAATCTGAGATTGGCTATTTTTATTATTGGCCGCGCGGGCGGCATTTAATTTATTGTTTGCTACAGTAATTGGATCGTCCGGATCCGTTAGTATGTGTCGAGGCCTCCTGCGAGCCTTTTTTGTCGGGAAGGGGTAATAGTTGATGCTATTACGCACCAGCGGATTGGGATGGTGTTTAGCCTTGTCAAAGTGGCGTGTGGACGCCAACTTCATCCATTGGGCTATGGTAGGGAGCTCCAGGTCATGGTGGAGATCGACGTTTCTCACATAGAAGGGCGCACCGGTCGCGATTCTCATGAATCGCGACTGAAGCACCTGTAGTCGGTGTATATAGGAGGGGGCACAATGCGCAAAGACTACGCTAGCGTATGTCATGCACGGTCGGATGCAGGCCTTGTACAGGGTGACCTTGTGTCTTAGAGACATTTGACTCCTTTTATTTAGGAGGAAATGAAGGCGAGAGAGGACAAAATGTGCCTTCTTGCGAACGGCGGCTATGTGCTTTCGGAAAGACATGCCGCTATCGAGCGTGACTCCTAGATATTTAACGGACTTTTGCCATGGAATGGCTTGCCCGTATAGGGTTACCTCTGTCTTGAGGTGAAATTTATCCCTAGCGATAGCACCGGGGTTGCCCCTGGCAAAGAGAACTGCTACGCTTTTCTCGGGATTTATTTGGAAGCCCCATTTCCGAAACCATTCGCCTAACGACGTGGTAGCGGTCTGGAGTCTGTCCACAATGACACCTCTATCTTTATGGGTGGTATAGAGAGCGGTGTCATCGGCATAGAGGGCTAGCTCCACATTGGGAGCCCTAGGGATGTCGCCGGTATACAGCGTGAACAGAAGGGGCGAGAGGACCGAGCCCTGAGGGACTCCGGCCATGATGGGGCGAGGAGACGATAGCGTTCCTTCTACGCGATAGCGCATTGAGCGGTCGGACAAGAAGTCGTGTACGATACGCACGAGTCTTAGTGGCACATTAAGGTGGTAGAGCTTGTAAACCAAGCCGTTGTGCCAGACCTTGTCGAAAGCTTTCGCTATGTCGAAGAAGAGCGCACCCGTGGCTCTCGGTTTCAGGGAGCTATTCATCCCGGAGAGGATGTGCTCCGTGATTCGATGGACTTGATGAACGCACGAGTGGGCCGGCCTGAAGCCAAACTGCTCATCGGGAATGAGCCCCTTATCTAGGGCAAAGTCTAGGAGGCGCTTTTTAAGTACCTTCTCGTAAAGCTTGCTAAGCGTATTGAGAAGGCTGATAGGGCGGTAACTGGTGGGGTTGTTACGGGGTTTGCCTGGTTTGTGAATACCAATGACAATGGCCTCTTTCCACTGCGCCGGGAAGGTGCAGTTTTCAAGGAGGCAATTGAAAATGGACACTAGTAGGCATATCAGATGGGGCGGGAGGCACCGGAGGACCTTGTTCGAGATGGCGTCGAGACCTGGAGATTTACGAGGCAGTGAACTCTTTATTAGAGTTTTGACCTCGGCGATCGACGTAGGAGGGAGCGGCTCGGGAGGGAGGGGCAGTGCTACGATGCGTTCGACCTCGCGGTTCACGTGTTCGACGTGCGCCGGGTCGCTATGATCGAGATACGGGGTGCACTGCTCCACTAGGTTGACGGCTAAGCACTCGGCTTTTTCGTCGTCGTCGAATGCGTCAGGCAGATTTGAACGCTTGAGAGGGGGCAAGGACGCCACCGTGTCGGTTTTAAGGGAACGCGCGAGAGACCAATAGGCCGTGTGCGAAGGTGACAATTCGCTGGTAAGACGGTCCCAGCGTTCGTTTCTAATTTCCCGCATGCGCTCTTTGACTCGGCGCTGCGAGGCGCGGAGTGCTCTGCGGTTTTCGTCGGTCGGTGCTCTGGCGAAGGCGCGAGTCGCCGCGTTCTTCTCGGTCAACAGACGCCTCGCGTCCGGGGGAAGCTCCCAGCGTTGAGCGAACTCATCTGGGACCTTCCGGGACGACTCGGCGACCTTGGTCTGAATGTGATTAGTGACCGAGGAGATCGCGTCTAACGCGTGAGCGGACGAGACTAAATTGTCGGGGACATTTGGGAGGGCAGAGGTGTCGGCGGGCTTGAGGGCCTCGTCTAACTTCTGCCAGTCGACAATGGACTTGAACCTCTTCTCTCGAGTGTTAGGAGGGCCGAATTCAAAGTGAACCGGGAAGTGGTCCGAGTCTAACTCGTGTAACGTCTCTACGCTTCGCGGCTGTAGTGCCACGTTACGTAAAACCGCTACGTCTATGACGTCCGTTGAGAGAAGGCCGTTGCCTGTTATGCCACGGCGAGTCGGTTGTATGGGGGCAATGACGTTGAAATTGAGCACGTCTATAAGCCTATTGAGGGCTAACCCATTAGGGTTTTGTTTTGAACTATTCCAGTCCCCGTGTTTGCTATTGAGATCCCCGACTAATAAGACCGAGGGGCCCATCGCAAACAGGGTTCTGAGATCGCTCTCTAGTATGACCTTGGCGGGAGGGAGGTACACCGACGCGATAATAATCGGCTGATGGCCGGTCATGGCTACGCGCAACACAGAGCACTCTATGTTGGTAAGGGAGGGCGGGTCTAACGGCGAGCAGTGAAGCGCTCGTCTATAATAAATGAGCGTACCGCCTTTCGCCGTAGGTCGGTCGTTTCGCACTACGTTGTAATTTGCGAATCTGGGAGCGCGAACGCTGGGCTTGAGGAAAGATTCCTGTACTAGGAAAATATCTATTTGGTGGCGAACGAGGAAATCTCGAACCAAATCTGCCTGCGGCTTGAAACCGTTTGCATTGAAAGTCACCACGGACAGTGATCGGGCCTTGATCCTAGACGTGGTCGTAGCTATTGCGGTGTGGTGGAGTCTGCAAATTGTCGCACGGACTTAAGGAGCTGGACGTGCTCGATTACGAGTTGCTTCTTGTCTTCCGCGTTGTTGGCGGATTTGAAAGCCTCGGAGAAGGCGACAAGAGCGTCGATGTCTAGCGCGTCTACGATACTAAACGCGAGATTTAAGGCGTCGCGGACCTTTTCTGATTCCGCGGCGGCCTCAGCCGTGTGGCTGAGGGCTTTAGCCGGAGGGCTCACCTTGCGTGTGGGCCTCTCCGTTATGACGGGGGTCGGCGCCGGCGCCTGGGAAGGCTTTACGGCTGCCGATTTTGTTGGCAGAGGCGGGAAGGCCTCTGACGTGAGCTGGGGAGGGCCCTCCGTAACGGGGGGCTTGGTCCAGGCACTATTCCTAGGAGGTGGGGCCGGCACGTACGTGGGCTTTGCTCCCGCGCCACGACGGACCGCATCGCGCCCCGCCGTGCGCCCAGACGCCGGCCTATGCGCCTTGGGGGCACGAGGGCACCCGCGATAATTCGCTGGGTGGCCCTGTTGCCCGCAAAGCACGCACGCCGGCGGCTCAGCGCACGGAAGCGTTCTTTTGCAGTCCGCCGTGCCGTGGTCGCCTAGGCACTTTACGCACCGTGCCCTAGCGAAACAGTTACGGGCCGCATGCCCGTAGAGTTGACAGCGGTGACACTGTCGTGTGAAGGAGTGTTTGAGGGGGGTTTCAACCCTCAGCCCCGAGAGCTTGCAACACTCTCTCAGGCTAAATATCTTTTTCCCACTCGGGGTGGGATCGAGGACAACGAGTACCATGTCGTACTCTTCTTTCGTTGTTCTCTTGAGCATGCGGAATACATCCCTTACGGGGTATCCCTGCTCAGTGAGGTCCGATTGGACTATCCCGGAGTCTATCTCCTTTGGGATGCCCTTAATGACTACCCTTAGGACGCGCTCCTCGGGTAGGGGGAAGGTGTGGCCACCGATACCTTCAGAGCGAAGGTATGAAGTTAGAAAGCGGTGGTGATCAGATGAAAAGACCTGAACGCAAAGGTTATCCCTTAGCGTTCGGGCCTTGTAATTTATCGACTTTGTGTCGAGAATTTTTGATAGGGTCGGCCAGGCGCCCTTGTCCCTAACGTATACGGGCGGGGGGGTTTTAATGCGGTCCGCGGGGGCGGGGGGCGCAGGTTTTCCCGATAAGAGGGAACTAAGATCCCTCTTCGGAGGGTTGGCGGCTTGAGTGGGCCTTTTGGCGGGGGGACCGCCGTTGGCCGAACGCTTCTTCTTCCGGCCGACGGTTTGAAAGCCGTCGCTCTCGGAAGATGAATTTTGTGCGGCTTCGTCGGCCGCTAACGCCGGAGTGGATTGGGTCGACATGACCGATGACGGGCGTGAATTTAAATCCGTCTCCTCATCGCTGGCACTTCCCACTTCAGGGAGTGGTGAGCGCGAGCGCGAGCGAGGGAGTGTAACGAATTTCGATGCCTTCGCGGAGGCATTTTTCTTCGCCTTACGCGGCGACGGCGATGGTGAACGCGGCGAATCCGCGGTTTCGGACTCGTTAAAAGCCCGCAAAGCGTCGGGGAAGCGCTCTTGGAGAAAGAGCAGTATTTTTCTTAAGTCAGGGGGTGGATCCCCGGACGCCATTCTGTTGGCGGGAAGCCAACAGTTTGACGGCGGGTGTGTACCTAGTTGCCTAAGTGTGGTGAGTACCTAAGCTAATGGTTTGCCCTAATATGTGGTGTGTCTCCGCTGGTGATAGCGGAGGTGAGGTTTGTCACCGACCTAACCAGCCCGTAGGAGATTGGGTATAAGAGCCCCTACGGATGTGACAGGACCCGTCCAACAGTGGACCTGTGTTTAGCCGGTTGCTAGAGAGTAGTTGGCGTACCTACTCCCCAATACGTGCCTACTAGGAGGCCCGGCCGTGCACAGGACTTGGAGGAAGCGGAGGGGCTGTTACGCGCCTTGAAAAAGGCACGGTGTATGCACCCCGGACAAAAACACTCCCGCACAAGGCGTTAACCCACAGATAACCGTTTGGCACCGTTAGGTGGCTATCTGAGGGCCGCAGGTAAACCCGCGTTCATAAAATGCAGCCTTCAACCCGATGTCCAAACACCGAAGACGCGAAGCGACCAATGAGAGGGCGGCAGGCAGCAAGGCAGCGATCGGGCTGACCAATGAGAGGGCAGCAGGCAGCAAGCAGCAAGGCAGCGGTCGGACAGCGCGTGCGCACTGTACAGCGGCAAGCGGCGATGACTCACTCGGAGCGAGCGAGATGGCACTACAGCACTGATGACTCACACGGAGAGAGCACTGGAGCAGACGTCCGCACGGGTCGGCGGTCGGAAGCGAAGTGAACCACCGCGTTCACGCGCGGAGAGCGCCTTTATATATAAAATCGAAAAGAGCTCGGGGGTAAGGACGGGTTTGCCGTGCGTGACAAAAAAAGAAGCGTACCTATGTGAATGAAATTGTTTATAACATAATAATAAATATATATTATCACTGGTCGGTCGGTCAGCGGATAACATTTATGCATGCATAATATATAATTATACTTATATACATACAATGTATGTGTTTTGTTTTGATTTTTCTTTATAGGTGTAGGTTAACTACTAAAGCCGACATGTTATTTAATAATACATTTTCATGGTAGATTTTATGTCAAATGTTTACTAGATATGTGGTGTATTTAGAGAGTATTTATTTATTTATTTATTTATAGTTTTTTACGCTTGTCGTTGATACTATGTGGTCTCTACGGACTCTTCGGATATATATTGTGGCCCTGAAAAGGGCCGTTTGTTTGGTTGGTTGGTTGGTACTTGATGGTACTATGATGATGATGATTATTATTATTGTCAATCGCTCTCATTATGATATAATATAATAAGAGAAATCGCCGGCGCTGAGACGACGCGGCGTCTGGATGACGTGTTCGTCTCCTACGTTGCGTACGTCACCGCCGTTGTCCCACCCCGCCGCGACGCTCACTTGGAGCTGGTGTACTTGGTGACGGCCTTGGTGCCCTCGCTGACGGCGTGCTTGGCGAGCTCGCCGGGCAGCAGGAGCCTCACGGAGGTCTGCACCTCGCGGGACGTGATCGTCGAACGCTTGTTGTAGTGAGCGAGACGAGACGCCTCAGCCGCGATCCTCTCGAAGATGTCGTTCACGAACGAGTTCATGATTGACATCGCCTTCGAAGAGATACCGGTGTCGGGATGCACCTGCTTGAGCACCTTGTAGATGTAAATGGCGTAGCTCTCCTTCCTCTTGTGCTTCTTTTTCTTTTTGTCCGATTTGGATATGTTCTTCTGTGCCTTGCCGGACTTCTTGGCCGCCTTGCCGCTGGTCTTTGGTGGCATAGTGAACGCGAGATGCGAGATGCGAGAGTTGAGAGAATGTATCGACTACTGCACACACCACACGAGAATAGCTTTTTTAAAAAATTTTTCGTCACTTCAGTATACTTCACTTTGAAAGTGTTCTTGCAACCGGTCCGGAGTTACATGGTATACGTTTCGCGGCGGCCAATCGATCGCGTCGTTACCGTTAGAACGCCGCGTGTTGGGACACGAGAGGGGGGGGGGGGGGGGGGGTGAACGGCGCCGTCGAAGGGGGCGGGGCGTTGTATTATATGTGTATCTGTCTCTATCTCCGTCTCCCTCTCCCTCTGACACGATTTATTTATGGTTATTTAAAGTAAAATTTACAACAACAACAACAAAAAAAAAAATGTACATAACATAGTATGCATGTATTGTCTATTAAGTATTACTGATTGGATGATTGCGTAAGCGAGTAATTTCGAGCGTGTTATTATTATTAAGTATGAAAAAGAAATGAAAAAAAAATTGCGAGATTTATCTATTGGTTATTGTCTATATTATATTGTAGTATAGGTAATTTAATACTAATTTGATAGAAACAAATAATCATCTACTAATATTACATTTTGTCTGATGACCGTTTTTATATATCACAGTAGTAGTAGTAGTAGTAGTAGTAGTAGTAGTAGTAGCAGTAGTAGTATACTTATAATAGATAATAATATGTAGGTAGGTATAATCTCGGTGAGATCAAAGTACGTATTATGTCGTTGAAACATTTATCTAACAAAAAATGGTGGTGGTACGGTTGCCACACCACCACCACCACCATCATTGCGTTTTAATGAATCATATTGCGGCCCTGAAAAGGGCCTTTTAGGTCGTTGCAATGACAACGATACGATTGTATTGTAATGTAATTTATGTCTTCTTCTCGGTCTTCTTGGGGAGAAGGACCGCCTGAATGTTAGGCAGTACACCGCCCTGTGCGATGGTCACGCCGGAGAGTAGCTTGTTGAGCTCCTCGTCGTTGCGTATGGCCAACTGCAGGTGACGCGGTATGATCCTGGTCTTTTTGTTGTCACGGGCCGCGTTACCGGCCAACTCGAGCACTTCGGCCGCCAGGTACTCCATAACGGCCGCAAGGTAGACCGGCGCACCGGCACCCACCCTCTCGGCGTAGTTGCCCTTCCTGAGCAGCCTGTGGATACGACCGACCGGGAACTGGAGACCTGCGCGGTTGGAACGCGACTTTGCCTTCCCCTTGACCTTGCCGCCCTTGCCACGTCCGGACATTTTGTATGATTGTTTGTTTGTACGTACACAACACGACACTACTCTACACAACTACTCGACAGCGAAACGGTAAGACTGGTGAGTGAGGTTTTTTTTTCCATAGCGACGAATTTGTTAAATATAAATTCCAACGGTATTTAACCAACCGGCCGGGTATGACAAACGACGAGGTCTACTTCTCTACGCTACTAAACGCGATTGGATGCCGGCCGAGCGAGCGAGCGATATTCAGAGAGATAGAGAGCGAGCGAGATGGGGAGGGCTGACTGACGTCCAGTACCGTATCTACGTATACATAATATTATGTAAAGAAAAAAAGTAGTATGTTTCTTTATTGTATACTAGATGGCGGTAGCATCCATCCATCGCGGTTGGAAAAAGTAGTCGAATCTTGAGATTGAATTGAGTTTTAATGACGTTTCTCTATTTTTTTTAAGTTTAATGAAATTAAGCAACACAACACAACACAAATTGTTTATTTGAATTATCAATTCCAAATAAAATAACATATATAATCTTATACGTTGTATTCTTATATTCTTATACTGTTACGTTTAACCGTCCCTCCGCGACTTATTTATATATAAAAAAAAAAAAAATAATAATAATAATAATAAATAATAATGTGAAGTAGACACTATTAATGGGTAGAAGATAGATGATAACTTCTAATGAACCTATTGTCGATTTTTATATTTCAAGTTAGGGTTTCACAGACAGACAGACAGACAGCCCGGTATGTAATATATACGTAGGTGTATAAAATATAAATCTCATATTTTTAGCACATTATTTTTTAAAGATATTTTAAAATGATGGCAATGATGTACAGTAGAAATATGAAATATGCGGGGGGCGGGGGCGGGGGGTAGTGCAATAGGTCTCCCTATTGTTTGCAACTTTTATTGCACCAACACATCTGGCAAAGGTGTAATTATTTTAGAATATTGTTTTGTCGGGCAGTCGGGCGGCGGAGGCGGAGGCGACGCTCCAGACGGGCCCGTGCGATTAACACGTATTAATTATTGTTATAGCGATTGGTAGACGACGACGACGACGACGACGAAGAAGAAGTGATCGCGACGGTGGTGGTGGTGTCGTACGGTACGGTGATTGTGGCGAAGAACGGCGGTGCTATACAGGTGTGATATGAATATATATATTTATTTATTTATTTATCGATTTATCTATTTGTCTATTTTTTGTATCTCTCGTGTGAAGTGCGCGCGTTCAACGAACTGATTGAGATGAGATGTGACGTGACGTGATGTGATGTGATGTGATGTGATGTGATGTACGATCAAGATGATCAGAGAGAATGTCTATCTATCTATATATCTCTAAGACTGAACTGTGAAGTGTTGTTTTCTAGGATCGCATTAATTAAGTGTCGCGACGGCTGTCGAGTTGCTAGCAAATAGGTAAGTTAATAATATGTATATCACTACTTTTTTTTTTTATATCTTTAACAACGTGCATTGCATACATACAGGCATTATACCAACACATGATACTAACAAAATGCACGTAAATACTATATATATATATATACAATATATATATATACAAATAGTTCAAAAACGTTTCCTTGGAAAGCTTTGCAATCGTCTACGCTTGCCTGGCGTGCCGCCGTGCCTACTATTGCACGTGTACAAACGTGTGCTTATAGCAAGCTTATTTCAAGTTTATTTATATAAAATATTTAACTTTTATAATATACATACATCTTTGCGTATATACCCCTAGCGTTGCTGTCTCGCTCTTACAACTTAATTACAAATATCTATTGATGTGTGGTTTAAGTTTTTATTTTGTTTATTACTGTTCTGTACTGTTTTTGATATTTTTAATATATAATCATATTTTTTAGGCATACACGTTGATTTAGAATATGTATATGTTTCGACAAAATAGGTAATCTCTTATTATTTATTTATTTATTTAATTATATATAAGTAATTTTATTATTACTACCTTTTCACGTTTATTTATCGATTGAAACTCTCAACTTCGGTTTCGCGAAACATATGTTAGCCCTGAAAAGGGCTTTTTGTGTGGCGTGTTTGTGCGTGTTGTTGTGTGTGTGTGTATACATACAACATCGACACAACCGACCAACTTGTGATGCGTTCGTCGCTCTTCCGTCCGGTGGCCGACCCTCCTCCTCCTCCTCCTCCTTCTTCTTCTTACCGGTGATCAGCGCACGCGAACACAGTGCGGCGGCTCGTGCGTATTGAACGTGGATTGTCGCGTTCACTTCTTGGAAGCGGCCGATGCCTTTTTAGCGGTGGCGGCCTTCGATTTGGGCGCGGCGGCTGCTGCCTTCTTCGGTTTGGGTGCTTTAGGTTTTTTGGTCGGTGGTTTCGCGCTCCTCTTCGCCTTGGAAGCGGCGGCGGTGGTCGACGCGCCCTTGCCGGACGCTGCGGCGGAGGCGGCCGCGGAGCCGCGACCTTTCTTCGGAGCGGCCGACGCGGCCGGCTTCCTCTTGGCCGCAGCGGCTGCCTTCTTGTCTTTGGCGGTGCCACCCCTTCCGCCCGCCTTGGCGGGGGACGCGGTCTCGGCGGCCGCGGCGGCGGCCTTCTTGCTCCTGGCGCCCGCACTCGCGGCGGTCTTCTTGGCGGCTTGTGCGGTCGGCTTCTTCACCGATTTGGCCGCGGAGGACGCCGCCGCGGCGGAGCCCCTGCCGCCGGAGGAAGCGGAGGCGGCCGTCGCCTTCTTCGCCGCGCCGCCGCCGGTTCCCGACTTGCTGTCTATCTTGAACGAGCCCGATGCGCCCTTGCCCTTCGTCTGAATCAGGGTGCCGGAGGCGACCGCGCGCTTGAGATACTTTCTTATGAACGGCGCCAACCTCTCGGCGTCTAGGCTATAATTCGAGGCGATGTATTTCTTGATCGCCTGCAGGGACGATCCGCTCCTCTCCTTGAGCTCTTTGATCGCGCTGTTGACCATGTCGGAAGTCTTGGGGTGCGTTGGTCTCGCCTTGGGTTTCTTCGCGGCGGCCGCCGCCGCTGCCGCTTTTGGTGCCTTCTTGGCGGGCGTCGCCGGCGCGGGTGTCTCCGATGCTACTGCTGTGTCGGCCATTTTTTTTATTTTTATTAACAATTAATTAGACACTTAACAACGTTAACACGTAAATTAACGAGTTTTTAATATATTGTAAAATTGTAGTCAATGTACAACAATGCTAAGAGTGCGCGGCGCTAGTGAGCGCCTGCCAGACGAATCAGTATACCGCGACGAGAGCTTCGTCAACTATATGCGTTTTCTCGTATTCGGCGTGGAAACTTTTCACTAACACGTCTCAGTTTGATCGGATTTTTTCCAATATATAATCGAGAAATTGCACAAAATCTCTATTCTAATTAGACTTTATGATATCCGCGACCGGTCACGACTTCGAGTCGCCCTGCAGGCGTTGGCGTGCGTTAGGTATCGACTTTTAAAGTTTGTTATTGTCGACTCGCGCGCGTACCGTTAACTTTAAATTGACAATTAAACAATTAAATCAAACGGTATTCGCACGTGCGATGTCTCCCGTTGAACGTCAAGATTCCAAGGTTCAACGGGATCCGTTCGTTTAGACAATATATTAAGATTACGATTGATTTTATCGCATCGAATGCGGCATGTTGTAGAACAGCACCACTCTCCGAGACGAGGCCGTAGAGGCGCGCGTTCTCTTCGCTCCGTAACACACAATATAAGTTTATTAATAAAATATATATTGGTAAAAGGTTGATGATAATATAACAAAAGATGTAAATAAGAAAATTTCATTAGCCCAGGAGCGATTCGGTCGCGACCTGCGGCCGTTTAGGTTAGACGTATATCTATATTGTTAATTTTCATAATATATCATATGTATATTATTATCAAAATCTCAATTACGCTATATTACGACGTGATTGTTAAAGCCGTACCGTACCGTGTACCTACTTTACATACTAAGTACATACGAAGACTTTATATTATTATCACGCTACACGTAACGTGTATGTAGGTATGTAGATAGTTAGCTTTAGATATCTATAGGGAAATGTAGCGGTTTTGCATTCGATATTAATTTTCCATCTATTAAATATAAACATGTACATACCAATATATATTGGTATATTAATTAATTTTAGGTGACGTTTAGTCGTTGTGATAACGTTTTATTTTTATTATCGAAACATATGCGGCCCTGAAAAGGGCCTTTTTATTGTTGTTGAAAAATACATAAAGTTAGGTAGGTAGGTAGGTAGGTATATATCAGTGGATATACGACCGAACCCAACTTAACCTCCGAAACCGTAGAGGGTGCGGCCCTGGCGCTTCAGAGCGTACACGACGTCCATTGCGGTGACGGTCTTCCTCTTGGCGTGCTCCGTGTAGGTTACCGCGTCGCGGATGACGTTCTCGAGGAAAACCTTGAGAACACCGCGGGTCTCCTCGTATATGAGACCGGAGATACGTTTCACGCCACCCCTGCGCGCCAGACGTCGAATCGCCGGCTTGGTGATACCCTGGATGTTATCACGGAGCACCTTCCTGTGCCGCTTCGCGCCACCTTTTCCCAATCCCTTTCCTCCCTTACCGCGACCGGTCATTGTGAACCAGCGAGTTTCGAATTGAAAACTGAGTGAATTTAAGAATCAACCAACACTGCGTACGTGCCTCACGTACTACGTTCACTGTTCGAATGCGCTTCGCGCCGATTAACTCGCGGTTTATATAGAGAAATGCCCGAACCTCGAATATATATAAGGCGGCAGTTGTCCGAGGGGTGGGGGGGGGGGGGGTATCGGTCGGTCGGTTTGTAGAGATATTCGTCCTTTAATGTTATTTTCGTTGTCGGTTACGTATGTATAATATATAATAACTACATAAATAATCAAAATGAACCCTCCAAATATGTCTACAAACTACAAACGGTAAAGACGTAATACGCAAACAAAAAAATCAATAAAAACAATTAACAAAATTATTAAACTCAGTCAACGCAACGCAACCTTAAGTGGTGCCATAAATATGTACTTAAATAATAATAAAAAATATTTATTATTATTGTGGGCGTGAGGTACTTATTGTTTTCTAAGAAACAATGTAACAATAGTGTAAAATATAGACGCATAATAGAAAATAATATATATATATATATATATTTTTTTATTTTTATTTTGTATTCTATTTCTTTTAAAACCTGTTTGTTACCGGACAGACGGTGCGATTGGTCTGTTTAGTCAAAATTTTGTAAATCGTAAAACAATTGATTAATAATTTTCTATCAGTTCATTACTTTTTTTTTATTTTATTTTAAAAGTTTTACGTTTTAATCGTTCGACACGTGATGTCTGTCTGACTGTGGCACTACTGTTGAGTGTGCACAATTAGATGCATCATTTGAATCATATGCGGCCCTGAAAAGGGCCTTTTGTTGTAGTAATAATAATAATAATAATAATATGTTATGTTATGTATACATATTACGCAAAATTAAGCACGCTCGCCGCGAATGCGTCTCGCCAGTTGGATGTCCTTGGGCATGATCGTCACTCGCTTGGCGTGAATGGCGCACAGGTTGGTGTCCTCGAAGAGACCCACCAGATACGCCTCGCTCGCCTCCTGAAGCGCCATCACGGCGGAGCTCTGGAACCTGAGGTCGGTCTTGAAGTCCTGCGCAATCTCCCTCACCAGACGTTGGAACGGCAACTTGCGGATCAACAGCTCGGTACTCTTCTGGTAGCGACGGATCTCTCTCAGCGCGACGGTGCCGGGCCTGTAACGGTGAGGCTTCTTCACGCCGCCGGTGGCGGGAGCGCTCTTGCGGGCCGCCTTGGTGGCGAGCTGCTTTCGCGGCGCCTTACCGCCGGTGGACTTACGGGCTGTCTGCTTTGTACGTGCCATTACGACGACTGCTCGAACTCGCTCACTAACTAACTCAACTCTAAAATTATACGATCACGATCGACACGTCCGTCGCGTATCAACTGTGGTGATGATATAAACCGCGTTCACGCTTTTTTTTTTTTTTTTTTTTTTTTTTTTTTGAGAATGGAATCTCGCTGTTGGCCTTAAGGGCCTTTACAGCTCAGCTCGGGCTGTTTTGGCGAGCGTAGCTCGGCCAGAATGGCGTTTTATCCCGCGGCTAGCGCAAGGGCGTCTCCTGTGAGACTCGAACCTCGGCTTGGGCCGTCGCGGGGCGGTCAATCGCCTGAAGGGCAGGACGGAAGCTCACTGTAGTGAGCGAAGTGCGAAGTAAAGGTCCTCGCCTTCCCCGGTGAAGGCGGTTTTTTACCCTAAACTGTGATTGGCTATTTTTATTATTGGCCGCGCGGGCGGCATTTAATTTATTGTTTGCTACAGTAATTGGATCGTCCGGATCCGTTAGTATGTGTCGGGGCCTCCTACGAGCCTTTTTTGTCGGGAAGGGGTAATAGTTGATGCTATTACGCACCAGCGGATTGGGATGGTGTTTAGCCTTGTCAAAGTGGCGTGTGGACGCCAACTTCATCCATTGGGCTATGGTAGGGAGCTCCAGGTCATGGTGGAGATCGACGTTTCTCACATAGAAGGGCGCACCGGTCGCGATTCTCATGAATCGCGACTGAAGCACCTGTAGTCGGTGTATATAGGAGGGGGCACAATGCGCAAAGACTACGCTAGCGTATGTCATGCACGGTCGGATGCAGGCCTTGTACAGGGTGACCTTGTGTCTTAGAGACATTTGACTCCTTTTATTTAGGAGGAAATGAAGGCGAGAGAGGACAAAATGTGCCTTCTTGCGAACGGCGGCTATGTGCTTTCGGAAAGACATGCCGCTATCGAGCGTGACTCCTAGATATTTAACGGACTTTTGCCATGGAATGGCTTGCCCGTATAGGGTTACCTCTGTCTTGAGGTGAAATTTATCCCTAGCGATAGCACCGGGGTTGCCCCTGGCAAAGAGAACTGCTACGCTTTTCTCGGGATTTATTTGGAAGCCCCATTTCCGAAACCATTCGCCTAACGACGTGGTAGCGGTCTGGAGTCTGTCCACAATGACACCTCTATCTTTATGGGTGGTATAGAGAGCGGTGTCATCGGCATAGAGGGCTAGCTCCACATTGGGAGCCCTAGGGATGTCGCCGGTATACAGCGTGAACAGAAGGGGCGAGAGGACCGAGCCCTGAGGGACTCCGGCCATGATGGGGCGAGGAGACGATAACGTTCCTTCTACGCGATAGCGCATTGAGCGGTCGGACAAGAAGTCGTGTACGATACGCACGAGTCTTAGTGGCACATTAAGGTGGTAGAGCTTGTAAACCAAGCCGTTGTGCCAGACCTTGTCGAAAGCTTTCGCTATGTCGAAGAAGAGCGCACCCGTGGCTCTCGGTTTCAGGGAGCTGTTCATCCCGGAGAGGATGTGCTCCGTGATTCGATGGACTTGATGAACGCACGAGTGGGCCGGCCTGAAGCCAAACTGCTCATCGGGAATGAGCCCCTTATCTAGGGCAAAGTCTAGGAGGCGCTTTTTAAGTACCTTCTCGTAAAGCTTGCTAAGCGTATTGAGAAGGCTGATAGGGCGGTAACTGGTGGTGTTGTTACGGGGTTTGCCTGGTTTGTGAATACCAATGACAATGGCCTCTTTCCACTGCGCCGGGAAGGTGCAGTTTTCAAGGAGGCAATTGAAAATGGACACTAGTAGGCATATGAGATGGGGCGGGAGGCACCGGAGGACCTTGTTCGAGATGGCGTCGAGACCTGGAGATTTACGAGGCAGTGAACTCTTTATTAGAGTTTTGACCTCGGCGATCGACGTAGGAGGGAGCGGCTCGGGAGGGAGGGGCAGTGCTACGATGCGTTCGACCTCGCGGTTCACGTGTTCGACGTGCGCCGGGTCGCTATGATCGAGATACGGGGTGCACTGCTCCACTAGGTTGACGGCTAAGCACTCGGCTTTTTCGTCGTCATCGAATGCGTCAGGCAGATTTGGACGCTTGAGAGGGGGCATGGACGCCACCGTGTCGGTTTTAAGGGAACGCGCGAGAGACCAATAGGCCGTGTGCGAAGGTGACAATTCGCTGGTAAGACGGTCCCAGCGTTCGTTTCTAATTTCCCGCATGCGCTCTTTGACTCGGCGCTGCGAGGCGCGGAGTGCTCTGCGGTTTTCGTCGGTCGGTGCTCTGGCGAAGGCGCGAGTCGCCGCGTTCTTCTCGGTCAATAGACGCCTCGCGTCCGGGGGAAGCTCCCAGCGTTGAGCGAACTCATCTGGGACCTTCCGGGACGACTCGGCGACCTTGGTCTGAATGTGATTAGTGACCGAGGAGATCGCGTCTAACGCGTGAGCGGACGAGACTAAATTGTCGGGGACATTTGGGAGGGCAGAGGTGTCGGCGGGCTTGAGGGCCTCGTCTAACTTCTGCCAGTCGACAATGGACTTGAACCTCTTCTCTCGAGTGTTAGGAGGGCCGAATTCAAAGTGAACCGGGAAGTGGTCCGAGTCTAACTCGTGTAACGTCTCTACGCTTCGCGGCTGTAGTGCCACGTTACGTAAAACCGCTACGTCTATGACGTCCGTTGAGAGAAGGCCGTTGCCTGTTATGCCACGGCGAGTCGGTTGTATGGGGGCAATGACGTTGAAATTGAGCACGTCTATAAGCCTATTGAGGGCTAACCCATTAGGGTTTTGTTTTGAACTATTCCAGTCCCCGTGTTTGCTATTGAGATCCCCGACTAATAAGACCGAGGGGCCCATCGCAAACAGGGTTCTGAGATCGCTCTCTAGTATGACCTTGGCGGGAGGGAGGTACACCGACGCGATAATAATCGGCTGATGGCCGGTCATGGCTACGCGCAACACAGAGCACTCTATGTTGGTAAGGGAGGGCGGGTCTAACGGCGAGCAGTGAAGCGCTCGTCTATAATAAATGAGCGTACCGCCTTTCGCCGTAGGTCGGTCGTTTCGCACTACGTTGTAATTTGCGAATCTGGGAGCGCGAACGCTGGGCTTGAGGAAAGATTCCTGTACTAGGAAAATATCTATTTGGTGGCGAACGAGGAAATCTCGAACCAAATCTGCCTGCGGCTTGAAACCGTTTGCATTGAAAGTCACCACGGACAGTGATCGAGCCTTGATCCTAGACGTGGTCGTAGCTATTGCGGTGTGGTGGAGTCTGCAAATTGTCGCACGGACTTAAGGAGCTGGACGTGCTCGATTACGAGTTGCTTCTTGTCTTCCGCGTTGTTGGCGGATTTGAAAGCCTCGGAGAAGGCGACAAGAGCGTCGATGTCTAGCGCGTCTACGATACTAAACGCGAGATTTAAGGCGTCGCGGACCTTTTCTGATTCCGCGGCGGCCTCAGCCGTGTGGCTGAGGGCTTTAGCCGGAGGGCTCACCTTGCGTGTGGGCCTCTCCGTTATGACGGGGGTCGGCGCCGGCGCCTGGGAAGGCTTTACGGCTGCCGATTTTGTTGGCAGAGGCGGGAAGGCCTCTGACGTGAGCTGGGGAGGGCCCTCCGTAACGGGGGGCTTGGTCCAGGCACTATTCCTAGGAGGTGGGGCCGGCACGTACGTGGGCTTTGCTCCCGCGCCACGACGGACCGCATCGCGCCCCGCCGTGCGCCCAGACGCCGGCTTATGCGCCTTGGGGGCACGAGGGCACCCGCGATAATTCGCTGGGTGGCCCTGTTGCCCGCAAAGCACGCACGCCGGCGGCTCAGCGCACGGAAGCGTTCTTTTGCAGTCCGCCGTGCCGTGGTCGCCTAGGCACTTTACGCACCGTGCCCTAGCGAAACAGTTACGGGCCGCATGCCCGTAGAGTTGACAGCGGTGACACTGTCGTGTGAAGGAGTGTTTGAGGGGGGTTTCAACCCTCAGCCCCGAGAGCTTGCAACACTCTCTCAGGCTAAATATCTTTTTCCCACTCGGGGTGGGATCGAGGACAACGAGTACCATGTCGTACTCTTCTTTCGTTGTTCTCTTGAGCATGCGGAATACATCCCTTACGGGGTATCCCTGCTCAGTGAGGTCCGATTGGACTATCCCGGAGTCTATCTCCTTTGGGATGCCCTTAATGACTACCCTTAGGACGCGCTCCTCGGGTAGGGGGAAGGTGTGGCCACCGATACCTTCAGAGCGAAGGTATGAAGTTAGAAAGCGGTGGTGATCAGATGAAAAGACCTGAACGCAAAGGTTATCCCTTAGCGTTCGGGCCTTGTAATTTATCGACTTTGTGTCGAGAATTTTTGATAGGGTCGGCCAGGCGCCCTTGTCCCTAACGTATACGGGCGGGGGGGTTTTAATGCGGTCCGCGGGGGCGGGGGGCGCAGGTTTTCCCGATAAGAGGGAACTAAGATCCCTCTTCGGAGGGTTGGCGGCTTGAGTGGGCCTTTTGGCGGGGGGACCGCCGTTGGCCGAACGCTTCTTCTTCCGGCCGACGGTTTGAAAGCCGTCGCTCTCGGAAGATGAATTTTGTGCGGCTTCGTCGGCCGCTAACGCCGGAGTGGATTGGGTCGACATGACCGATGACGGGCGTGAATTTAAACCCGTCTCCTCATCGCTGGCACTTCCCACTTCAGGGAGTGGTGAGCGCGAGCGCGAGCGAGGGAGTGTAACGAATTTCGATGCCTTCGCGGAGGCATTTTTCTTCGCCTTACGCGGCGACGGCGATGGTGAACGCGGCGAATCCGCGGTTTCGGACTCGTTAAAAGCCCGCAAAGCGTCGGGGAAGCGCTCTTGGAGAAAGAGCAGTATTTTTCTTAAGTCAGGGGGTGGATCCCCGGACGCCATTCTGTTGGCGGGAAGCCAACAGTTTGACGGCGGGTGTGTACCTAGTTGCCTAAGTGTGGTGAGTACCTAAGCTAATGGTTTGCCCTAATATGTGGTGTGTCTCCGCTGGTGATAGCGGAGGTGAGGTTTGTCACCGACCTAACCAGCCCGTAGGAGATTGGGTATAAGAGCCCCTACGGATGTGACAGGACCCGTCCAACAGTGGACCTGTGTTTAGCCGGTTGCTAGAGAGTAGTTGGCGTACCTACTCCCCAATACGTGCCTACTAGGAGGCCCGGCCGTGCACAGGACTTGGAGGAAGCGGAGGGGCTGTTACGCGCCTTGAAAAAGGCACGGTGTATGCACCCCGGACAAAAACACTCCCGCACAAGGCGTTAACCCACAGATAACCGTTTGGCACCGTTAGGTGGCTATCTGAGGGCCGCAGGTAAACCCGCGTTCATAAAATGCAGCCTTCAACCCGATGTCCAAACACCGAAGACGCGAAGCGACCAATGAGAGGGCGGCAGGCAGCAAGGCAGCGATCGGGCTGACCAATGAGAGGGCAGCAGGCAGCAAGCAGCAAGGCAGCGGTCGGACAGCGCGTGCGCACTGTACAGCGGCAAGCGGCGATGACTCACTCGGAGCGAGCGAGATGGCACTACAGCACTGATGACTCACACGGAGAGAGCACTGGAGCAGACGTCCGCACGGGTCGGCGGTCGGAAGCGAAGTGCGGCCCTGGCGCTTCAGAGCGTACACGACGTCCATTGCGGTGACGGTCTTCCTCTTGGCGTGCTCCGTGTAGGTTACCGCGTCGCGGATGACGTTCTCGAGGAAAACCTTGAGAACACCGCGGGTCTCCTCGTATATGAGACCGGAGATACGTTTCACGCCACCCCTGCGCGCCAGACGTCGAATCGCAGGCTTGGTGATACCCTGGATGTTATCACGGAGCACCTTCCTGTGCCGCTTCGCGCCACCTTTTCCCAATCCCTTTCCTCCCTTACCGCGACCGGTCATTGTGAACCAGCGAGTTTCGAATTGAAAACTGAGTGAATTTAAGAATCAACCAACACTGCGTACGTGCCTCACGTACTACGTTCACTGTTCGAATGCGCTTCGCGCCGATTAACTCGCGGTTTATATAGAGAAATGCCCGAACCTCGAATATATATAAGGCGGCAGTTGTCCGAGGGGTGGGGGGGGGGGGGGTATCGGTCGGTCGGTTTGTAGAGATATTCGTCCTTTAATGTTATTTTCGTTGTCGGTTACGTATGTATAATATATAATAACTACATAAATAATCAAAATGAACCCTCCAAATATGTCTACAAACTACAAACGGTAAAGACGTAATACGCAAACAAAAAAATCAATAAAAACAATTAACAAAATTATTAAACTCAGTCAACGCAACGCAACCTTAAGTGGTGCCATAAATATGTACTTAAATAATAATAAAAAATATTTATTATTATTGTGGGCGTGAGGTACTTATTGTTTTCTAAGAAACAATGTAACAATAGTGTAAAATATAGACGCATAATAGAAAATAATATATATATATATATATATATTTTTATTTTTATTTTGTATTCTATTTCTTTTAAAACCTGTTTGTTACCGGACAGACGGTGCGATTGGTCTGTTTAGTCAAAATTTTGTAAATCGTAAAACAATTGATTAATAATTTTCTATCAGTTCATTACTTTTTTTTTATTTTATTTTAAAAGTTTTACGTTTTAATCGTTCGACACGTGATGTCTGTCTGACTGTGGCACTACTGTTGAGTGTGCACAATTAGATGCATCATTTGAATCATATGCGGCCCTGAAAAGGGCCTTTTGTTGTAGTAATAATAATAATAATAATAATATGTTATGTTATGTATACATATTACGCAAAATTAAGCACGCTCGCCGCGAATGCGTCTCGCCAGTTGGATGTCCTTGGGCATGATCGTCACTCGCTTGGCGTGAATGGCGCACAGGTTGGTGTCCTCGAAGAGACCCACCAGATACGCCTCGCTCGCCTCCTGAAGCGCCATCACGGCGGAGCTCTGGAACCTGAGGTCGGTCTTGAAGTCCTGCGCAATCTCCCTCACCAGACGTTGGAACGGCAACTTGCGGATCAACAGCTCGGTACTCTTCTGGTAGCGACGGATCTCTCTCAGCGCGACGGTGCCGGGCCTGTAACGGTGAGGCTTCTTCACGCCGCCGGTGGCGGGAGCGCTCTTGCGGGCCGCCTTGGTGGCGAGCTGCTTTCGCGGCGCCTTACCGCCGGTGGACTTACGGGCTGTCTGCTTTGTACGTGCCATTACGACGACTGCTCGAACTCGCTCACTAACTAACTCAACTCTAAAATTATACGATCACGATCGACACGTCCGTCGCGTATCAACTGTGGTGATGATATAAACCGCGTTCACGCGCGGAGAGCGCCTTTATATATAAAATCGAAAAGAGCTCGGGGGTAAGGACGGGTTTGCCGTGCGTGACAAAAAAAGAAGCGTACCTATGTGAATGAAATTGTTTATAACATAATAATAAATATATATTATCACTGGTCGGTCGGTCAGCGGATAACATTTATGCATGCATAATATATAATTATACTTATATACATACAATGTATGTGTTTTGTTTTGATTTTTCTTTATAGGTGTAGGTTAACTACTAAAGCCGACATGTTATTTAATAATACATTTTCATGGTAGATTTTATGTCAAATGTTTACTAGATATGTGGTGTATTTAGAGAGTATTTATTTATTTATTTATTTATAGTTTTTTACGCTTGTCGTTGATACTATGTGGTCTCTACGGACTCTTCGGATATATATTGTGGCCCTGAAAAGGGCCGTTTGTTTGGTTGGTTGGTTGGTACTTGATGGTACTATGATGATGATGATTATTATTATTGTCAATCGCTCTCATTATGATATAATATAATAAGAGAAATCGCCGGCGCTGAGACGACGCGGCGTCTGGATGACGTGTTCGTCTCCTACGTTGCGTACGTCACCGCCGTTGTCCCACCCCGCCGCGACGCTCACTTGGAGCTGGTGTACTTGGTGACGGCCTTGGTGCCCTCGCTGACGGCGTGCTTGGCGAGCTCGCCGGGCAGCAGGAGCCTCACGGAGGTCTGCACCTCGCGGGACGTGATCGTCGAACGCTTGTTGTAGTGAGCGAGACGAGACGCCTCAGCCGCGATCCTCTCGAAGATGTCGTTCACGAACGAGTTCATGATTGACATCGCCTTCGAAGAGATACCGGTGTCGGGATGCACCTGCTTGAGCACCTTGTAGATGTAAATGGCGTAGCTCTCCTTCCTCTTGTGCTTCTTTTTCTTTTTGTCCGATTTGGATATGTTCTTCTGTGCCTTGCCGGACTTCTTGGCCGCCTTGCCGCTGGTCTTTGGTGGCATAGTGAACGCGAGATGCGAGATGCGAGAGTTGAGAGAATGTATCGACTACTGCACACACCACACGAGAATAGCTTTTTTAAAAAATTTTTCGTCACTTCAGTATACTTCACTTTGAAAGTGTTCTTGCAACCGGTCCGGAGTTACATGGTATACGTTTCGCGGCGGCCAATCGATCGCGTCGTTACCGTTAGAACGCCGCGTGTTGGGACACGAGAGGGGGGGGGGGGGGGGTGAACGGCGCCGTCGAAGGGGGCGGGGCGTTGTATTATATGTGTATCTGTCTCTATCTCCGTCTCCCTCTCCCTCTGACACGATTTATTTATGGTTATTTAAAGTAAAATTTACAACAACAACAACAAAAAAAAAAATGTACATAACATAGTATGCATGTATTGTCTATTAAGTATTACTGATTGGATGATTGCGTAAGCGAGTAATTTCGAGCGTGTTATTATTATTAAGTATGAAAAAGAAATGAAAAAAAAATTGCGAGATTTATCTATTGGTTATTGTCTATATTATATTGTAGTATAGGTAATTTAATACTAATTTGATAGAAACAAATAATCATCTACTAATATTACATTTTGTCTGATGACCGTTTTTATATATCACAGTAGTAGTAGTAGTAGTAGTAGTAGTAGTAGTAGTAGTAGCAGTAGTAGTATACTTATAATAGATAATAATATGTAGGTAGGTATAATCTCGGTGAGATCAAAGTACGTATTATGTCGTTGAAACATTTATCTAACAAAAAATGGTGGTGGTACGGTTGCCACACCACCACCACCACCATCATTGCGTTTTAATGAATCATATTGCGGCCCTGAAAAGGGCCTTTTAGGTCGTTGCAATGACAACGATACGATTGTATTGTAATGTAATTTATGTCTTCTTCTCGGTCTTCTTGGGGAGAAGGACCGCCTGAATGTTAGGCAGTACACCGCCCTGTGCGATGGTCACGCCGGAGAGTAGCTTGTTGAGCTCCTCGTCGTTGCGTATGGCCAACTGCAGGTGACGCGGTATGATCCTGGTCTTTTTGTTGTCACGGGCCGCGTTACCGGCCAACTCGAGCACTTCGGCCGCCAGGTACTCCATAACGGCCGCAAGGTAGACCGGCGCACCGGCACCCACCCTCTCGGCGTAGTTGCCCTTCCTGAGCAGCCTGTGGATACGACCGACCGGGAACTGGAGACCTGCGCGGTTGGAACGCGACTTTGCCTTCCCCTTGACCTTGCCGCCCTTGCCACGTCCGGACATTTTGTATGATTGTTTGTTTGTACGTACACAACACGACACTACTCTACACAACTACTCGACAGCGAAACGGTAAGACTGGTGAGTGAGGTTTTTTTTTCCATAGCGACGAATTTGTTAAATATAAATTCCAACGGTATTTAACCAACCGGCCGGGTATGACAAACGACGAGGTCTACTTCTCTACGCTACTAAACGCGATTGGATGCCGGCCGAGCGAGCGAGCGATATTCAGAGAGATAGAGAGCGAGCGAGATGGGGAGGGCTGACTGACGTCCAGTACCGTATCTACGTATACATAATATTATGTAAAGAAAAAAAGTAGTATGTTTCTTTATTGTATACTAGATGGCGGTAGCATCCATCCATCGCGGTTGGAAAAAGTAGTCGAATCTTGAGATTGAATTGAGTTTTAATGACGTTTCTCTATTTTTTTTAAGTTTAATGAAATTAAGCAACACAACACAACACAAATTGTTTATTTGAATTATCAATTCCAAATAAAATAACATATATAATCTTATACGTTGTATTCTTATATTCTTATACTGTTACGTTTAACCGTCCCTCCGCGACTTATTTATATATAAAAAAAAAAATAATAATAATAATAATAATAAATAATAATGTGAAGTAGACACTATTAATGGGTAGAAGATAGATGATAACTTCTAATGAACCTATTGTCGATTTTTATATTTCAAGTTAGGGTTTCACAGACAGACAGACAGACAGCCCGGTATGTAATATATACGTAGGTGTATAAAATATAAATCTCATATTTTTAGCACATTATTTTTTAAAGATATTTTAAAATGATGGCAATGATGTACAGTAGAAATATGAAATATGCGGGGGGCGGGGGCGGGGGGTAGTGCAATAGGTCTCCCTATTGTTTGCAACTTTTATTGCACCAACACATCTGGCAAAGGTGTAATTATTTTAGAATATTGTTTTGTCGGGCAGTCGGGCGGCGGAGGCGGAGGCGACGCTCCAGACGGGCCCGTGCGATTAACACGTATTAATTATTGTTATAGCGATTGGTAGACGACGACGACGACGACGACGAAGAAGAAGTGATCGCGACGGTGGTGGTGGTGTCGTACGGTACGGTGATTGTGGCGAAGAACGGCGGTGCTATACAGGTGTGATATGAATATATATATTTATTTATTTATTTATCGATTTATCTATTTGTCTATTTTTTGTATCTCTCGTGTGAAGTGCGCGCGTTCAACGAACTGATTGAGATGAGATGTGACGTGACGTGATGTGATGTGATGTGATGTGATGTGATGTACGATCAAGATGATCAGAGAGAATGTCTATCTATCTATATATCTCTAAGACTGAACTGTGAAGTGTTGTTTTCTAGGATCGCATTAATTAAGTGTCGCGACGGCTGTCGAGTTGCTAGCAAATAGGTAAGTTAATAATATGTATATCACTACTTTTTTTTTTTATATCTTTAACAACGTGCATTGCATACATACAGGCATTATACCAACACATGATACTAACAAAATGCACGTAAATACTATATATATATATATACAATATATATATATACAAATAGTTCAAAAACGTTTCCTTGGAAAGCTTTGCAATCGTCTACGCTTGCCTGGCGTGCCGCCGTGCCTACTATTGCACGTGTACAAACGTGTGCTTATAGCAAGCTTATTTCAAGTTTATTTATATAAAATATTTAACTTTTATAATATACATACATCTTTGCGTATATACCCCTAGCGTTGCTGTCTCGCTCTTACAACTTAATTACAAATATCTATTGATGTGTGGTTTAAGTTTTTATTTTGTTTATTACTGTTCTGTACTGTTTTTGATATTTTTAATATATAATCATATTTTTTAGGCATACACGTTGATTTAGAATATGTATATGTTTCGACAAAATAGGTAATCTCTTATTATTTATTTATTTATTTAATTATATATAAGTAATTTTATTATTACTACCTTTTCACGTTTATTTATCGATTGAAACTCTCAACTTCGGTTTCGCGAAACATATGTTAGCCCTGAAAAGGGCTTTTTGTGTGGCGTGTTTGTGCGTGTTGTTGTGTGTGTGTGTATACATACAACATCGACACAACCGACCAACTTGTGATGCGTTCGTCGCTCTTCCGTCCGGTGGCCGACCCTCCTCCTCCTCCTCCTCCTTCTTCTTCTTACCGGTGATCAGCGCACGCGAACACAGTGCGGCGGCTCGTGCGTATTGAACGTGGATTGTCGCGTTCACTTCTTGGAAGCGGCCGATGCCTTTTTAGCGGTGGCGGCCTTCGATTTGGGCGCGGCGGCTGCTGCCTTCTTCGGTTTGGGTGCTTTAGGTTTTTTGGTCGGTGGTTTCGCGCTCCTCTTCGCCTTGGAAGCGGCGGCGGTGGTCGACGCGCCCTTGCCGGACGCTGCGGCGGAGGCGGCCGCGGAGCCGCGACCTTTCTTCGGAGCGGCCGACGCGGCCGGCTTCCTCTTGGCCGCAGCGGCTGCCTTCTTGTCTTTGGCGGTGCCACCCCTTCCGCCCGCCTTGGCGGGGGACGCGGTCTCGGCGGCCGCGGCGGCGGCCTTCTTGCTCCTGGCGCCCGCACTCGCGGCGGTCTTCTTGGCGGCTTGTGCGGTCGGCTTCTTCACCGATTTGGCCGCGGAGGACGCCGCCGCGGCGGAGCCCCTGCCGCCGGAGGAAGCGGAGGCGGCCGTCGCCTTCTTCGCCGCGCCGCCGCCGGTTCCCGACTTGCTGTCTATCTTGAACGAGCCCGATGCGCCCTTGCCCTTCGTCTGAATCAGGGTGCCGGAGGCGACCGCGCGCTTGAGATACTTTCTTATGAACGGCGCCAACCTCTCGGCGTCTAGGCTATAATTCGAGGCGATGTATTTCTTGATCGCCTGCAGGGACGATCCGCTCCTCTCCTTGAGCTCTTTGATCGCGCTGTTGACCATGTCGGAAGTCTTGGGGTGCGTTGGTCTCGCCTTGGGTTTCTTCGCGGCGGCCGCCGCCGCTGCCGCTTTTGGTGCCTTCTTGGCGGGCGTCGCCGGCGCGGGTGTCTCCGATGCTACTGCTGTGTCGGCCATTTTTTTTATTTTTATTAACAATTAATTAGACACTTAACAACGTTAACACGTAAATTAACGAGTTTTTAATATATTGTAAAATTGTAGTGAATGTACAACAATGCTAAGAGTGCGCGGCGCTAGTGAGCGCCTGCCAGACGAATCAGTATACCGCGACGAGAGCTTCGTCAACTATATGCGTTTTCTCGTATTCGGCGTGGAAACTTTTCACTAACACGTCTCAGTTTGATCGGAATTTTTCCAATATATAATCGAGAAATTGCACAAAATCTCTATTCTAATTAGACTTTATGATATCCGCGACCGGTCACGACTTCGAGTCGCCCTGCAGGCGTTGGCGTGCGTTAGGTATCGACTTTTAAAGTTTGTTATTGTCGACTCGCGCGCGTACCGTTAACTTTAAATTGACAATTAAACAATTAAATCAAACGGTATTCGCACGTGCGATGTCTCCCGTTGAACGTCAAGATTCCAAGGTTCAACGGGATCCGTTCGTTTAGACAATATATTAAGATTACGATTGATTTTATCGCATCGAATGCGGCATGTTGTAGAACAGCACCACTCTCCGAGACGAGGCCGTAGAGGCGCGCGTTCTCTTCGCTCCGTAACACACAATATAAGTTTATTAATAAAATATATATTGGTAAAAGGTTGATGATAATATAACAAAAGATGTAAATAAGAAAATTTCATTAGCCCAGGAGCGATTCGGTCGCGACCTGCGGCCGTTTAGGTTAGACGTATATCTATATTGTTAATTTTCATAATATATCATATGTATATTATTATCAAAATCTCAATTACGCTATATTACGACGTGATTGTTAAAGCCGTACCGTACCGTGTACCTACTTTACATACTAAGTACATACGAAGACTTTATATTATTATCACGCTACACGTAACGTGTATGTAGGTATGTAGATAGTTAGCTTTAGATATCTATAGGGAAATGTAGCGGTTTTGCATTCGATATTAATTTTCCATCTATTAAATATAAACATGTACATACCAATATATATTGGTATATTAATTAATTTTAGGTGACGTTTAGTCGTTGTGATAACGTTTTATTTTTATTATCGAAACATATGCGGCCCTGAAAAGGGCCTTTTTATTGTTGTTGAAAAATACATAAAGTTAGGTAGGTAGGTAGGTAGGTATATATCAGTGGATATACGACCGAACCCAACTTAACCTCCGAAACCGTAGAGGGTGCGGCCCTGGCGCTTCAGAGCGTACACGACGTCCATTGCGGTGACGGTCTTCCTCTTGGCGTGCTCCGTGTAGGTTACCGCGTCGCGGATGACGTTCTCGAGGAAAACCTTGAGAACACCGCGGGTCTCCTCGTATATGAGACCGGAGATACGTTTCACGCCACCCCTGCGCGCCAGACGTCGAATCGCAGGCTTGGTGATACCCTGGATGTTATCACGGAGCACCTTCCTGTGCCGCTTCGCGCCACCTTTTCCCAATCCCTTTCCTCCCTTACCGCGACCGGTCATTGTGAACCAGCGAGTTTCGAATTGAAAACTGAGTGAATTTAAGAATCAACCAACACTGCGTACGTGCCTCACGTACTACGTTCACTGTTCGAATGCGCTTCGCGCCGATTAACTCGCGGTTTATATAGAGAAATGCCCGAACCTCGAATATATATAAGGCGGCAGTTGTCCGAGGGGTGGGGGGGGGGGGGTATCGGTCGGTCGGTTTGTAGAGATATTCGTCCTTTAATGTTATTTTCGTTGTCGGTTACGTATGTATAATATATAATAACTACATAAATAATCAAAATGAACCCTCCAAATATGTCTACAAACTACAAACGGTAAAGACGTAATACGCAAACAAAAAAATCAATAAAAACAATTAACAAAATTATTAAACTCAGTCAACGCAACGCAACCTTAAGTGGTGCCATAAATATGTACTTAAATAATAATAAAAAATATTTATTATTATTGTGGGCGTGAGGTACTTATTGTTTTCTAAGAAACAATGTAACAATAGTGTAAAATATAGACGCATAATAGAAAATAATATATATATATATATATATATTTTTATTTTTATTTTGTATTCTATTTCTTTTAAAACCTGTTTGTTACCGGACAGACGGTGCGATTGGTCTGTTTAGTCAAAATTTTGTAAATCGTAAAACAATTGATTAATAATTTTCTATCAGTTCATTACTTTTTTTTTATTTTATTTTAAAAGTTTTACGTTTTAATCGTTCGACACGTGATGTCTGTCTGACTGTGGCACTACTGTTGAGTGTGCACAATTAGATGCATCATTTGAATCATATGCGGCCCTGAAAAGGGCCTTTTGTTGTAGTAATAATAATAATAATAATAATATGTTATGTTATGTATACATATTACGCAAAATTAAGCACGCTCGCCGCGAATGCGTCTCGCCAGTTGGATGTCCTTGGGCATGATCGTCACTCGCTTGGCGTGAATGGCGCACAGGTTGGTGTCCTCGAAGAGACCCACCAGATACGCCTCGCTCGCCTCCTGAAGCGCCATCACGGCGGAGCTCTGGAACCTGAGGTCGGTCTTGAAGTCCTGCGCAATCTCCCTCACCAGACGTTGGAACGGCAACTTGCGGATCAACAGCTCGGTACTCTTCTGGTAGCGACGGATCTCTCTCAGCGCGACGGTGCCGGGCCTGTAACGGTGAGGCTTCTTCACGCCGCCGGTGGCGGGAGCGCTCTTGCGGGCCGCCTTGGTGGCGAGCTGCTTTCGCGGCGCCTTACCGCCGGTGGACTTACGGGCTGTCTGCTTTGTACGTGCCATTACGACGACTGCTCGAACTCGCTCACTAACTAACTCAACTCTAAAATTATACGATCACGATCGACACGTCCGTCGCGTATCAACTGTGGTGATGATATAAACCGCGTTCACGCGCGGAGAGCGCCTTTATATATAAAATCGAAAAGAGCTCGGGGGTAAGGACGGGTTTGCCGTGCGTGACAAAAAAAGAAGCGTACCTATGTGAATGAAATTGTTTATAACATAATAATAAATATATATTATCACTGGTCGGTCGGTCAGCGGATAACATTTATGCATGCATAATATATAATTATACTTATATACATACAATGTATGTGTTTTGTTTTGATTTTTCTTTATAGGTGTAGGTTAACTACTAAAGCCGACATGTTATTTAATAATACATTTTCATGGTAGATTTTATGTCAAATGTTTACTAGATATGTGGTGTATTTAGAGAGTATTTATTTATTTATTTATTTATAGTTTTTTACGCTTGTCGTTGATACTATGTGGTCTCTACGGACTCTTCGGATATATATTGTGGCCCTGAAAAGGGCCGTTTGTTTGGTTGGTTGGTTGGTACTTGATGGTACTATGATGATGATGATTATTATTATTGTCAATCGCTCTCATTATGATATAATATAATAAGAGAAATCGCCGGCGCTGAGACGACGCGGCGTCTGGATGACGTGTTCGTCTCCTACGTTGCGTACGTCACCGCCGTTGTCCCACCCCGCCGCGACGCTCACTTGGAGCTGGTGTACTTGGTGACGGCCTTGGTGCCCTCGCTGACGGCGTGCTTGGCGAGCTCGCCGGGCAGCAGGAGCCTCACGGAGGTCTGCACCTCGCGGGACGTGATCGTCGAACGCTTGTTGTAGTGAGCGAGACGAGACGCCTCAGCCGCGATCCTCTCGAAGATGTCGTTCACGAACGAGTTCATGATTGACATCGCCTTCGAAGAGATACCGGTGTCGGGATGCACCTGCTTGAGCACCTTGTAGATGTAAATGGCGTAGCTCTCCTTCCTCTTGTGCTTCTTTTTCTTTTTGTCCGATTTGGATATGTTCTTCTGTGCCTTGCCGGACTTCTTGGCCGCCTTGCCGCTGGTCTTTGGTGGCATAGTGAACGCGAGATGCGAGATGCGAGAGTTGAGAGAATGTATCGACTACTGCACACACCACACGAGAATAGCTTTTTTAAAAAATTGCGTAGTTATTGTTACACCCTCCCTCGCGAGGGGGGTGTTTTGTCTTGTTCGGGGCGTATGCCCCCTTCAAGTGGTGTTTCTGTTCGCGCCCTGCTGATACAGGGCGGTACGGGGGCGGGCATATAGCCCTTGGTGGGGGCTGCAGGCGCGCGGGGAGACTCAGTCTCTACCCGCTGCGCGCAGCCGATGGGGTCGTGTCCGGAGTGTCAAGTCCGGGTGATGAGGAGGGGGCCAAGGAGTAGTCTCGACTTGGCCCTGGTGTCATGATCGGTGGTATCGGGCAGCTAGCGCGGCTCGCGGTCAAGCACCGCCGGGTGAGACCCCCGGTTGACCCGGGGGAGGCCCAGCGAGGCGACCAGCGGTCGAAGCCGCGTTTGTTGCCCTGGTGTCGTCGGAGCCCGCGGAGAAGAGCTCACGCGGGTACTTGTATTGGTCGGGCGGCCTGGAGTGCCACGGCGCGATGTTGTGGAGGTGAGGATGTTGAGAGGCGTCTGCTCGATCAAACATCCTCATCGCGAGCCGTGCGACGAACTCGTCGATCGACTCCATCCGCAAGTCTCGCGCTATGGTGGCGTTCCTCACGTAGCGTGGTGCATGTACAGCGCACCGTAAGACGGTGTTTTGTACGGTGCGCAGTCTTCGGCGGTTGGTCTCCTTGGCATAGGAGAACCACGCCGGTGCCGCGTACGTGAGGTGAGGGCGCACATACAATTTATGTAGCGCGAGCTTGGTGCGGAGAGGTAGGTTGCCTGTGATCAGTGGGCGGAGCGTATGCGCTGCCCACTTGGCTCTCCCTACAGCCCTGGAGATGTGGGGCGTCATGGTCAGACCCCGGTCTATGGTGACCCCTAGATAGGTGACCGGCGTCTTCCACGGCACGTCTCGATCCAGGAAGCGTAGGGGTGGTGGCAACCTACCCCGGCCGAAGACAATGGCCTGAGTCTTGTCCGGGTTGGCGGCGAGTCTCCACTTGTCCAGCCACTCTGGCAGGAGGTCCAGAGCGCGTTGGAGTTTTTGGGCAGCGTGCGAGGCCCTCAGCGATGACGCCACGTACGCCGTGTCGTCGGCGTAGAGGGCGAGTGTGCACCCCTCGGGGCACGGAACGTCGTCGGTGTACGTGGTGTAGAGCAAGGGCGATAACACGCTACCTTGCGGGACGCCCGCCGTGATGGGTCGCGGTCTCGACGCGGCCTCTCCCGTCGCAACGAAGAACGTGCGCTCGGTGAGAAAGGCGCGGAGCACGGCGACCATTCGGCGGGGCAGTGGAGACTCGATGAGCTTCAGCACGAGGCCGTCGTGCCAGACACGGTCAAAGGCCTTCGCCATGTCCAGCATAACGGCGGCGGCCCCCTCCTTTTTGTTGAGGGCCGAGGCTGCAGTGAAGAGCACCCTCGTCAGCTGCAGCGTCGTGCTGTGCTCGCCGCGGAAGCCGAACTGTTCGGGCCTCGGCTGCAGGTATTGTTCGATCCTCTGCAGCAACAGCCACTCGAACAGTTTCGACTGCGTCGAGAGCAGGGTGATGGGTCGATAGCTCTCGGGTCGGGAAGAGTCCTTCCCGGGCTTCGATATTAGGATCACCTTGCCCTCTTTCCAAGATCTAGGGAAGTGCGTGTACCGGAGGATACCCGTGAAGAGGCGCGACAGCGCAACTATCCACCTCATGGGCAGATGGCGCAGCGCCTCGTGGGTGATGCCATCCGGTCCCGGCGCCTTCCTGGGTCGCAGTCTTGAGATCCTCTTCCGCACTTGTGACGGCGAGAAGAAGATCTGGGCTTCGTCGGTAGAGATCGGGCACGTCAACCACGCCTCGACAGCGTTCACCACCTCTGCCACGCGCGTAGGGGACGTCGCGGGGTTCGGCGAGAACTGACGCTGGAGGTGTTCGGCGAATATTTCGGCCCGATCTGTGTCATCGTAAGTGATGGCGCCGTTGCTGTCGCGAAGGGGACGCTTCGGCTCTGGAGTCCTGTAGAGACGGCGGCAAAGTTGGTAGAGGCGGGTAGGCTCTGTGGTGGCCTCTCCCAGTGTGCGCTCCCATGTGCGCCGTTCGTGTGAGACCAGCTCGGCCTTGACACGTTCGGCGAGGCGATTCAGCTGCGTTTTGAGCGCGGGGCAGCGGTTGCGCTGCCATTGCCTCCTGAGCGCGCGCTTGCGCTGAATCAGCCTTTGCACATAGGGTGCAAGGTCCTGGCAGGTGATCTCCGGCGTGCGCGTTGAGGTCGCTGCCGCCAGAGCTGCCTGGAGTTGCCGCGTCATGGACTCCGCCATGTCGTCAACGGCGCCTGTCGAATCCGGTGGGCCGGGCGCAGGGGTGTCTTCCATGATGGACTCAAAGGTGTTCCAGTCGGTGACCTTCCGGGTGCGTGCGGGCGGGGATGGAGCCCCCGCGATGAGGCACAGCACCGGCTGGTGGTCCGACTGGTATTCGTCCATCAGGACCTCCTGCGCTAGGTGGAGGTCAGGCCGGTTGTGCACCACCAGATCGATGGTGTCCGGCCTGTGGGCGGCTATCCTAGGAAAGTGGGTGGCGGAGTCAGGTCCGCACACCAGGTAGCCGCGCTCTTCGGCGTGGTGCAAGAGGCGACGACCTCGCGCGTTCGTGACTTGGGAATGCCAGTTGATGTGTTTGGCATTCCAGTCACCCGCGATGATCGTCGGCTTCGCGCTGAGAGCTGCCTCCAGCTCGGCTTCAATGAAATTTGCGCCGGGGGGAGCGTAGGCGGCCAACACGTCTGTGGGCTGACCGCCCAGTTCCAGCTCTACCCCCAGCGTCAGGATGCCAGTCAGGTTGACGGCCTGGATAGCGCGGTGAGGAATACTCCTTCTAACCAGCACTGCCAGGCCGCGCATGGGCGCCCCGTTGATCGCCTGATGCTCTTCGCGGTAAACGAAGTAGCCCGCAGCACTCAGGCGGTCGGTGGGGCGCAGGTGTGTCTCTGAAATGAGCGCAACATCTACGTTATGTGTACGTAGGATGTTGCGCAGGTAGGGACCTTTCCCCCTAAGGCCCTCGGCGTTCCAATGTAAGAGGCGTAAGATCATTGTTGTTGTTGTTGGTGTGTGTGTCTTACGCCTCGACTGCGCGGCCGGCGACCTCCATGGGTCGGGGCAGGCGGAGTCGGGTAGAGGGCGCTCAACAATGAGTTGACCGCCCTGTCGACCGCCTCAGCAATCGCCGCCTCGCTGAGGAACATCTGGCCCCTCAGAGGGCCCCCGCTGCGGGGGCGTGCGGCGCGCTGTCCGGCGGTCCTGGAGGCTCCAGCGGCTGGAGCGGAGTCAGGAGCGGCCCTACTGGGGCCCTCCGCGAAGTGCGCGGAATTTTCCGCGCGCGGGGGGGCGGGGGGTTGTAACCCCCCCCGGCCTCTTCTACCTCGGGGGCGCCTGCGTTGACCTCTGGGAGGCTCCGCAGGGTACGAAATTAATTCCGCATCCTGCGGGTGTGCGGCGCGCTGCTCATGGGCGCGTCGTTCAGCCTGCGCATGCGTGCGCGGCTCTCCTCCCTTAGAACGCGGCGCCGCGGGTCCCGCAGCGCGAGCGCCACGCGTACCGCGCGCACCGCGCGCATCATGCGCACCGCGCGCGTCCGCGGCACCCTTGCCCCCTGTGGTGTGCGCCACCGTGCCTGCGCGCTTGTTGCGCGCCTCCTCCTTCAGCACCGGACACGTGCTGTGGTTAGCCGTATGCGCCCCCTTGCAGTTGGCGCATTTCGGCGTGGCCCCCTTTGGTAGGGGGCAGTCGGCGGAGTGGTGTTCCTCCCCGCACCGCACACAGGCTAAGGCCCGGTGGCATTGGTGCGAGGAGTGCCTAAATCCTTGGCAGCGGTGGCACTGAGCGGGGCCCCTTTTGCCCCGCCAAGATTCAATGGTGACCCCCGGTATACACAACAGCTCCTTTATGTTGTATATAGCGGGGGTGAGGTCGGGGGTGCGGCGCAGGATAATTAAAAATATGCACCCCGGCCTGCCCCTTCTGGCACGTATGGGCTGAGCGTGCTCCGGCTCGAACCCTAGGTCGCGCAGCTCCGACAAGATGGCCTCGGGCTCCGTGTCCGCCGGAATGCCTCGTAGCGCCACCTTCAGCTGCCGCTCCGCTGGTAGGGAGTATGAGAAGTAGACGACTTTTACGCCGCTACTCTCTAACTCCCCTAGGTACCGCTGCACCAAACGGTACTCCTCCTCGTCTTGAGGCAGGATTTTTAACCCCTGCCCGAATGCGCGCGCATTAATTGTGCGCCCAAGCCGCCGCTTCATCTCCCTGACGTGCGTTGTCCAGTCAGGGAGAGACTCAATGACAAACGGCGGATACTTGGGCTTTGGAGGCGCGGGGGGCAGGGGTGCAAGGGGGGGCCGGCGGGCTACTGCCGGCGAGGCGGTCGTTGCGGCGTAAGAGGCCGCTGTATTGTCCGTATTATTGCTCGCCGCATCTTGCGGCGTCGGAAGAGCCGTCGCAAGGGCCGCGCGGGGCGCGGGGGGTGCGGGGGGCGCCGCGGTAGGCGCCGTGTCCGTGGGCATGTCCGTTAGGCGTCGGCGGCGCGGGTCTCGCTGCGAGAGCGGCGCCGGTTGCACTTGTGTAATTAGTGTAGCTGGTGTCATGAATTTGACACCAGGTGGCGTGGTCTGCGCACAGACACGCTTGGGTGCCGACCCGGCGGCGTCCTCATCGGCGTCGCGCGGCGGCGGGCGGCGTAATTGTACGCGTCTTGCCTCGGCAAGCGCGTCATGTTCGTCACTCGACAGTGGCGAGGTCATTAGGCCTTCACTTAGAAGGCGCCTGCGGGTCTGCGCCAGGTACTCGCACATAGCGCGTGCGAGCCCATCTGTAGCGAACCGGCCTATGATTGTTTGCGCAACAAAAAGCGCATCCAACTCATAGCCGGCGCGAGGTGAGACGGGCTGCAATGGCCGCAGGTCGCCTTCTAAGTAGGCCAACAGCTCTTCAGGGTCGTGCCCGTGAGCGTGGCTATGATCCTCGCCATGATGAAAAATAACACCGGTACTTACATGTGCTATTTGGTGCATAGCTAAGTCCGGTGGCGCCATCGATGTCGAGGGGTGAGGTCGGTGCGGGGTGGTCGCATAGGTACTCTCGTCGTCCGTATACCGCGACGAGAGCTGCGACTGTTCAACTGCACTTTTAATTAGAACACAGGCACTTTCACTGTCACTTTCACTGTGTACCGCGAGGGGGGCTCGAGCGCCAGCCGGGCGCGAGTCACCTGTGACCTCGGGGTCTGCGTGAGTTAGTGTGGAACTGTCTAAAAGGCCCGCTGTAGTAAACACTGCGGGGGAGGGGTTGTGGGGGGCCGGTTCGACAGGGTGTCGAACGGCAGTATACCGCGACGAGAGCTGTTCACTAAGAACGACTTTTTCGCCCGGTTTTTCGTCTCCGGGTCCCGGGGCTCGATCGCTACGCGAGCGAGAGCCACTCAAGGACCGGTTGCGCGACGAACTTGATTTCGGCGGCGACGACGACGGCGGCGGCGGTAACGCGGCTCGACCGCGAGAGCGGGAGCGTACGTTGGCACGCGGGCCGGACGCATCACGACGCGGTTTTCGCTCCATAGCTGGAGCCGGAGTCTGCCAGGCACAGCCTGAACACCTCAGCTCGGTCCGCACATGCGCATCCTCCGGTGAGACCCGCTGGTGGGAGGCCGGACTAGGCGCAGCGCTTTCTTTGCTTCGGCGTCGGCGTAAGTGGGTGCAAGGCGGATCCTCAACGGCGATTGCTTGTGTTTTTAATAGTAAAAACTACGGCAATACAGTATTAGAGAGGCTCGTGTGCACTGTAAAGGCAGAAGACCGTACTTTAAAAAATTTTTCGTCACTTCAGTATACTTCACTTTGAAAGTGTTCTTGCAACCGGTCCGGAGTTACATGGTATACGTTTCGCGGCGGCCAATCGATCGCGTCGTTACCGTTAGAACGCCGCGTGTTGGGACACGAGAGGGGGGGGGGGGGGGGTGAACGGCGCCGTCGAAGGGGGCGGGGCGTTGTATTATATGTGTATCTGTCTCTATCTCCGTCTCCCTCTCCCTCTGACACGATTTATTTATGGTTATTTAAAGTAAAATTTACAACAACAACAACAAAAAAAAAAAAAATGTACATAACATAGTATGCATGTATTGTCTATTAAGTATTACTGATTGGATGATTGCGTAAGCGAGTAATTTCGAGCGTGTTATTATTATTAAGTATGAAAAAGAAATGAAAAAAAAATTGCGAGATTTATCTATTGGTTATTGTCTATATTATATTGTAGTATAGGTAATTTAATACTAATTTGATAGAAACAAATAATCATCTACTAATATTACATTTTGTCTGATGACCGTTTTTATATATCACAGTAGTAGTAGTAGTAGTAGTAGTAGTAGTAGTAGTAGTAGCAGTAGTAGTATACTTATAATAGATAATAATATGTAGGTAGGTATAATCTCGGTGAGATCAAAGTACGTATTATGTCGTTGAAACATTTATCTAACAAAAAATGGTGGTGGTACGGTTGCCACACCACCACCACCACCATCATTGCGTTTTAATGAATCATATTGCGGCCCTGAAAAGGGCCTTTTAGGTCGTTGCAATGACAACGATACGATTGTATTGTAATGTAATTTATGTCTTCTTCTCGGTCTTCTTGGGGAGAAGGACCGCCTGAATGTTAGGCAGTACACCGCCCTGTGCGATGGTCACGCCGGAGAGTAGCTTGTTGAGCTCCTCGTCGTTGCGTATGGCCAACTGCAGGTGACGCGGTATGATCCTGGTCTTTTTGTTGTCACGGGCCGCGTTACCGGCCAACTCGAGCACTTCGGCCGCCAGGTACTCCATAACGGCCGCAAGGTAGACCGGCGCACCGGCACCCACCCTCTCGGCGTAGTTGCCCTTCCTGAGCAGCCTGTGGATACGACCGACCGGGAACTGGAGACCTGCGCGGTTGGAACGCGACTTTGCCTTCCCCTTGACCTTGCCGCCCTTGCCACGTCCGGACATTTTGTATGATTGTTTGTTTGTACGTACACAACACGACACTACTCTACACAACTACTCGACAGCGAAACGGTAAGACTGGTGAGTGAGGTTTTTTTTTCCATAGCGACGAATTTGTTAAATATAAATTCCAACGGTATTTAACCAACCGGCCGGGTATGACAAACGACGAGGTCTACTTCTCTACGCTACTAAACGCGATTGGATGCCGGCCGAGCGAGCGAGCGATATTCAGAGAGATAGAGAGCGAGCGAGATGGGGAGGGCTGACTGACGTCCAGTACCGTATCTACGTATACATAATATTATGTAAAGAAAAAAAGTAGTATGTTTCTTTATTGTATACTAGATGGCGGTAGCATCCATCCATCGCGGTTGGAAAAAGTAGTCGAATCTTGAGATTGAATTGAGTTTTAATGACGTTTCTCTATTTTTTTTAAGTTTAATGAAATTAAGCAACACAACACAACACAAATTGTTTATTTGAATTATCAATTCCAAATAAAATAACATATATAATCTTATACGTTGTATTCTTATATTCTTATACTGTTACGTTTAACCGTCCCTCCGCGACTTATTTATATATAAAAAAAAAAATAATAATAATAATAATAATAAATAATAATGTGAAGTAGACACTATTAATGGGTAGAAGATAGATGATAACTTCTAATGAACCTATTGTCGATTTTTATATTTCAAGTTAGGGTTTCACAGACAGACAGACAGACAGCCCGGTATGTAATATATACGTAGGTGTATAAAATATAAATCTCATATTTTTAGCACATTATTTTTTAAAGATATTTTAAAATGATGGCAATGATGTACAGTAGAAATATGAAATATGCGGGGGGCGGGGGCGGGGGGTAGTGCAATAGGTCTCCCTATTGTTTGCAACTTTTATTGCACCAACACATCTGGCAAAGGTGTAATTATTTTAGAATATTGTTTTGTCGGGCAGTCGGGCGGCGGAGGCGGAGGCGACGCTCCAGACGGGCCCGTGCGATTAACACGTATTAATTATTGTTATAGCGATTGGTAGACGACGACGACGACGACGACGAAGAAGAAGTGATCGCGACGGTGGTGGTGGTGTCGTACGGTACGGTGATTGTGGCGAAGAACGGCGGTGCTATACAGGTGTGATATGAATATATATATTTATTTATTTATTTATCGATTTATCTATTTGTCTATTTTTTGTATCTCTCGTGTGAAGTGCGCGCGTTCAACGAACTGATTGAGATGAGATGTGACGTGACGTGATGTGATGTGATGTGATGTGATGTGATGTACGATCAAGATGATCAGAGAGAATGTCTATCTATCTATATATCTCTAAGACTGAACTGTGAAGTGTTGTTTTCTAGGATCGCATTAATTAAGTGTCGCGACGGCTGTCGAGTTGCTAGCAAATAGGTAAGTTAATAATATGTATATCACTACTTTTTTTTTTTATATCTTTAACAACGTGCATTGCATACATACAGGCATTATACCAACACATGATACTAACAAAATGCACGTAAATACTATATATATATATATACAATATATATATATACAAATAGTTCAAAAACGTTTCCTTGGAAAGCTTTGCAATCGTCTACGCTTGCCTGGCGTGCCGCCGTGCCTACTATTGCACGTGTACAAACGTGTGCTTATAGCAAGCTTATTTCAAGTTTATTTATATAAAATATTTAACTTTTATAATATACATACATCTTTGCGTATATACCCCTAGCGTTGCTGTCTCGCTCTTACAACTTAATTACAAATATCTATTGATGTGTGGTTTAAGTTTTTATTTTGTTTATTACTGTTCTGTACTGTTTTTGATATTTTTAATATATAATCATATTTTTTAGGCATACACGTTGATTTAGAATATGTATATGTTTCGACAAAATAGGTAATCTCTTATTATTTATTTATTTATTTAATTATATATAAGTAATTTTATTATTACTACCTTTTCACGTTTATTTATCGATTGAAACTCTCAACTTCGGTTTCGCGAAACATATGTTAGCCCTGAAAAGGGCTTTTTGTGTGGCGTGTTTGTGCGTGTTGTTGTGTGTGTGTGTATACATACAACATCGACACAACCGACCAACTTGTGATGCGTTCGTCGCTCTTCCGTCCGGTGGCCGACCCTCCTCCTCCTCCTCCTCCTTCTTCTTCTTACCGGTGATCAGCGCACGCGAACACAGTGCGGCGGCTCGTGCGTATTGAACGTGGATTGTCGCGTTCACTTCTTGGAAGCGGCCGATGCCTTTTTAGCGGTGGCGGCCTTCGATTTGGGCGCGGCGGCTGCTGCCTTCTTCGGTTTGGGTGCTTTAGGTTTTTTGGTCGGTGGTTTCGCGCTCCTCTTCGCCTTGGAAGCGGCGGCGGTGGTCGACGCGCCCTTGCCGGACGCTGCGGCGGAGGCGGCCGCGGAGCCGCGACCTTTCTTCGGAGCGGCCGACGCGGCCGGCTTCCTCTTGGCCGCAGCGGCTGCCTTCTTGTCTTTGGCGGTGCCACCCCTTCCGCCCGCCTTGGCGGGGGACGCGGTCTCGGCGGCCGCGGCGGCGGCCTTCTTGCTCCTGGCGCCCGCACTCGCGGCGGTCTTCTTGGCGGCTTGTGCGGTCGGCTTCTTCACCGATTTGGCCGCGGAGGACGCCGCCGCGGCGGAGCCCCTGCCGCCGGAGGAAGCGGAGGCGGCCGTCGCCTTCTTCGCCGCGCCGCCGCCGGTTCCCGACTTGCTGTCTATCTTGAACGAGCCCGATGCGCCCTTGCCCTTCGTCTGAATCAGGGTGCCGGAGGCGACCGCGCGCTTGAGATACTTTCTTATGAACGGCGCCAACCTCTCGGCGTCTAGGCTATAATTCGAGGCGATGTATTTCTTGATCGCCTGCAGGGACGATCCGCTCCTCTCCTTGAGCTCTTTGATCGCGCTGTTGACCATGTCGGAAGTCTTGGGGTGCGTTGGTCTCGCCTTGGGTTTCTTCGCGGCGGCCGCCGCCGCTGCCGCTTTTGGTGCCTTCTTGGCGGGCGTCGCCGGCGCGGGTGTCTCCGATGCTACTGCTGTGTCGGCCATTTTTTTTATTTTTATTAACAATTAATTAGACACTTAACAACGTTAACACGTAAATTAACGAGTTTTTAATATATTGTAAAATTGTAGTGAATGTACAACAATGCTAAGAGTGCGCGGCGCTAGTGAGCGCCTGCCAGACGAATCAGTATACCGCGACGAGAGCTTCGTCAACTATATGCGTTTTCTCGTATTCGGCGTGGAAACTTTTCACTAACACGTCTCAGTTTGATCGGATTTTTTCCAATATATAATCGAGAAATTGCACAAAATCTCTATTCTAATTAGACTTTATGATATCCGCGACCGGTCACGACTTCGAGTCGCCCTGCAGGCGTTGGCGTGCGTTAGGTATCGACTTTTAAAGTTTGTTATTGTCGACTCGCGCGCGTACCGTTAACTTTAAATTGACAATTAAACAATTAAATCAAACGGTATTCGCACGTGCGATGTCTCCCGTTGAACGTCAAGATTCCAAGGTTCAACGGGATCCGTTCGTTTAGACAATATATTAAGATTACGATTGATTTTATCGCATCGAATGCGGCATGTTGTAGAACAGCACCACTCTCCGAGACGAGGCCGTAGAGGCGCGCGTTCTCTTCGCTCCGTAACACACAATATAAGTTTATTAATAAAATATATATTGGTAAAAGGTTGATGATAATATAACAAAAGATGTAAATAAGAAAATTTCATTAGCCCAGGAGCGATTCGGTCGCGACCTGCGGCCGTTTAGGTTAGACGTATATCTATATTGTTAATTTTCATAATATATCATATGTATATTATTATCAAAATCTCAATTACGCTATATTACGACGTGATTGTTAAAGCCGTACCGTACCGTGTACCTACTTTACATACTAAGTACATACGAAGACTTTATATTATTATCACGCTACACGTAACGTGTATGTAGGTATGTAGATAGTTAGCTTTAGATATCTATAGGGAAATGTAGCGGTTTTGCATTCGATATTAATTTTCCATCTATTAAATATAAACATGTACATACCAATATATATTGGTATATTAATTAATTTTAGGTGACGTTTAGTCGTTGTGATAACGTTTTATTTTTATTATCGAAACATATGCGGCCCTGAAAAGGGCCTTTTTATTGTTGTTGAAAAATACATAAAGTTAGGTAGGTAGGTAGGTAGGTATATATCAGTGGATATACGACCGAACCCAACTTAACCTCCGAAACCGTAGAGGGTGCGGCCCTGGCGCTTCAGAGCGTACACGACGTCCATTGCGGTGACGGTCTTCCTCTTGGCGTGCTCCGTGTAGGTTACCGCGTCGCGGATGACGTTCTCGAGGAAAACCTTGAGAACACCGCGGGTCTCCTCGTATATGAGACCGGAGATACGTTTCACGCCACCCCTGCGCGCCAGACGTCGAATCGCAGGCTTGGTGATACCCTGGATGTTATCACGGAGCACCTTCCTGTGCCGCTTCGCGCCACCTTTTCCCAATCCCTTTCCTCCCTTACCGCGACCGGTCATTGTGAACCAGCGAGTTTCGAATTGAAAACTGAGTGAATTTAAGAATCAACCAACACTGCGTACGTGCCTCACGTACTACGTTCACTGTTCGAATGCGCTTCGCGCCGATTAACTCGCGGTTTATATAGAGAAATGCCCGAACCTCGAATATATATAAGGCGGCAGTTGTCCGAGGGGTGGGGGGGGGGGGGTATCGGTCGGTCGGTTTGTAGAGATATTCGTCCTTTAATGTTATTTTCGTTGTCGGTTACGTATGTATAATATATAATAACTACATAAATAATCAAAATGAACCCTCCAAATATGTCTACAAACTACAAACGGTAAAGACGTAATACGCAAACAAAAAAATCAATAAAAACAATTAACAAAATTATTAAACTCAGTCAACGCAACGCAACCTTAAGTGGTGCCATAAATATGTACTTAAATAATAATAAAAAATATTTATTATTATTGTGGGCGTGAGGTACTTATTGTTTTCTAAGAAACAATGTAACAATAGTGTAAAATATAGACGCATAATAGAAAATAATATATATATATATATATATATTTTTATTTTTATTTTGTATTCTATTTCTTTTAAAACCTGTTTGTTACCGGACAGACGGTGCGATTGGTCTGTTTAGTCAAAATTTTGTAAATCGTAAAACAATTGATTAATAATTTTCTATCAGTTCATTACTTTTTTTTTATTTTATTTTAAAAGTTTTACGTTTTAATCGTTCGACACGTGATGTCTGTCTGACTGTGGCACTACTGTTGAGTGTGCACAATTAGATGCATCATTTGAATCATATGCGGCCCTGAAAAGGGCCTTTTGTTGTAGTAATAATAATAATAATAATAATATGTTATGTTATGTATACATATTACGCAAAATTAAGCACGCTCGCCGCGAATGCGTCTCGCCAGTTGGATGTCCTTGGGCATGATCGTCACTCGCTTGGCGTGAATGGCGCACAGGTTGGTGTCCTCGAAGAGACCCACCAGATACGCCTCGCTCGCCTCCTGAAGCGCCATCACGGCGGAGCTCTGGAACCTGAGGTCGGTCTTGAAGTCCTGCGCAATCTCCCTCACCAGACGTTGGAACGGCAACTTGCGGATCAACAGCTCGGTACTCTTCTGGTAGCGACGGATCTCTCTCAGCGCGACGGTGCCGGGCCTGTAACGGTGAGGCTTCTTCACGCCGCCGGTGGCGGGAGCGCTCTTGCGGGCCGCCTTGGTGGCGAGCTGCTTTCGCGGCGCCTTACCGCCGGTGGACTTACGGGCTGTCTGCTTTGTACGTGCCATTACGACGACTGCTCGAACTCGCTCACTAACTAACTCAACTCTAAAATTATACGATCACGATCGACACGTCCGTCGCGTATCAACTGTGGTGATGATATAAACCGCGTTCACGCGCGGAGAGCGCCTTTATATATAAAATCGAAAAGAGCTCGGGGGTAAGGACGGGTTTGCCGTGCGTGACAAAAAAAGAAGCGTACCTATGTGAATGAAATTGTTTATAACATAATAATAAATATATATTATCACTGGTCGGTCGGTCAGCGGATAACATTTATGCATGCATAATATATAATTATACTTATATACATACAATGTATGTGTTTTGTTTTGATTTTTCTTTATAGGTGTAGGTTAACTACTAAAGCCGACATGTTATTTAATAATACATTTTCATGGTAGATTTTATGTCAAATGTTTACTAGATATGTGGTGTATTTAGAGAGTATTTATTTATTTATTTATTTATAGTTTTTTACGCTTGTCGTTGATACTATGTGGTCTCTACGGACTCTTCGGATATATATTGTGGCCCTGAAAAGGGCCGTTTGTTTGGTTGGTTGGTTGGTACTTGATGGTACTATGATGATGATGATTATTATTATTGTCAATCGCTCTCATTATGATATAATATAATAAGAGAAATCGCCGGCGCTGAGACGACGCGGCGTCTGGATGACGTGTTCGTCTCCTACGTTGCGTACGTCACCGCCGTTGTCCCACCCCGCCGCGACGCTCACTTGGAGCTGGTGTACTTGGTGACGGCCTTGGTGCCCTCGCTGACGGCGTGCTTGGCGAGCTCGCCGGGCAGCAGGAGCCTCACGGAGGTCTGCACCTCGCGGGACGTGATCGTCGAACGCTTGTTGTAGTGAGCGAGACGAGACGCCTCAGCCGCGATCCTCTCGAAGATGTCGTTCACGAACGAGTTCATGATTGACATCGCCTTCGAAGAGATACCGGTGTCGGGATGCACCTGCTTGAGCACCTTGTAGATGTAAATGGCGTAGCTCTCCTTCCTCTTGTGCTTCTTTTTCTTTTTGTCCGATTTGGATATGTTCTTCTGTGCCTTGCCGGACTTCTTGGCCGCCTTGCCGCTGGTCTTTGGTGGCATAGTGAACGCGAGATGCGAGATGCGAGAGTTGAGAGAATGTATCGACTACTGCACACACCACACGAGAATAGCTTTTTTAAAAAATTTTTCGTCACTTCAGTATACTTCACTTTGAAAGTGTTCTTGCAACCGGTCCGGAGTTACATGGTATACGTTTCGCGGCGGCCAATCGATCGCGTCGTTACCGTTAGAACGCCGCGTGTTGGGACACGAGAGGGGGGGGGGGGGGTGAACGGCGCCGTCGAATTTTTTTTTTTTTTTTTTTTTTTTTTGAAGAAGGAATCTCGCTGTTGGCCTTAAGGGCCTTTACAGCTCAGCTCGGGCTGTTTTGGCGAGCGTAGCTCGACCAGAATGGCGTTTTATCCCGCGGCTAGCGCAAGGGCGTCTCCTGTGAGACTCGAACCTCGGCTTGGGCCGTCGCGGGGCGGTCAATCGCCTGAAGGGCAGGACGGAAGCTCACTGTAGTGAGCGAAGTGCGAAGTAAAGGTCCTCGCCTTCCCCGGTGAAGGCGGTTTTTTACCCTAATCTGAGATTGGCTATTTTTATTATTGGCCGCGCGGGCGGCATTTAATTTATTGTTTGCTACAGTAATTGGATCGTCCGGATCCGTTAGTATGTGTCGAGGCCTCCTGCGAGCCTTTTTTGTCGGGAAGGGGTAATAGTTGATGCTATTACGCACCAGCGGATTGGGATGGTGTTTAGCCTTGTCAAAGTGGCGTGTGGACGCCAACTTCATCCATTGGGCTATGGTAGGGAGCTCCAGGTCATGGTGGAGATCGACGTTTCTCACATAGAAGGGCGCACCGGTCGCGATTCTCATGAATCGCGACTGAAGCACCTGTAGTCGGTGTATATAGGAGGGGGCACAATGCGCAAAGACTACGCTAGCGTATGTCATGCACGGTCGGATGCAGGCCTTGTACAGGGTGACCTTGTGTCTTAGAGACATTTGACTCCTTTTATTTAGGAGGAAATGAAGGCGAGAGAGGACAAAATGTGCCTTCTTGCGAACGGCGGCTATGTGCTTTCGGAAAGACATGCCGCTATCGAGCGTGACTCCTAGATATTTAACGGACTTTTGCCATGGAATGGCTTGCCCGTATAGGGTTACCTCTGTCTTGAGGTGAAATTTATCCCTAGCGATAGCACCGGGGTTGCCCCTGGCAAAGAGAACTGCTACGCTTTTCTCGGGATTTATTTGGAAGCCCCATTTCCGAAACCATTCGCCTAACGACGTGGTAGCGGTCTGGAGTCTGTCCACAATGACACCTCTATCTTTATGGGTGGTATAGAGAGCGGTGTCATCGGCATAGAGGGCTAGCTCCACATTGGGAGCCCTAGGGATGTCGCCGGTATACAGCGTGAACAGAAGGGGCGAGAGGACCGAGCCCTGAGGGACTCCGGCCATGATGGGGCGAGGAGACGATAGCGTTCCTTCTACGCGATAGCGCATTGAGCGGTCGGACAAGAAGTCGTGTACGATACGCACGAGTCTTAGTGGCACATTAAGGTGGTAGAGCTTGTAAACCAAGCCGTTGTGCCAGACCTTGTCGAAAGCTTTCGCTATGTCGAAGAAGAGCGCACCCGTGGCTCTCGGTTTCAGGGAGCTATTCATCCCGGAGAGGATGTGCTCCGTGATTCGATGGACTTGATGAACGCACGAGTGGGCCGGCCTGAAGCCAAACTGCTCATCGGGAATGAGCCCCTTATCTAGGGCAAAGTCTAGGAGGCGCTTTTTAAGTACCTTCTCGTAAAGCTTGCTAAGCGTATTGAGAAGGCTGATAGGGCGGTAACTGGTGGGGTTGTTACGGGGTTTGCCTGGTTTGTGAATACCAATGACAATGGCCTCTTTCCACTGCGCCGGGAAGGTGCAGTTTTCAAGGAGGCAATTGAAAATGGACACTAGTAGGCATATCAGATGGGGCGGGAGGCACCGGAGGACCTTGTTCGAGATGGCGTCGAGACCTGGAGATTTACGAGGCAGTGAACTCTTTATTAGAGTTTTGACCTCGGCGATCGACGTAGGAGGGAGCGGCTCGGGAGGGAGGGGCAGTGCTACGATGCGTTCGACCTCGCGGTTCACGTGTTCGACGTGCGCCGGGTCGCTATGATCGAGATACGGGGTGCACTGCTCCACTAGGTTGACGGCTAAGCACTCGGCTTTTTCGTCGTCGTCGAATGCGTCAGGCAGATTTGAACGCTTGAGAGGGGGCAAGGACGCCACCGTGTCGGTTTTAAGGGAACGCGCGAGAGACCAATAGGCCGTGTGCGAAGGTGACAATTCGCTGGTAAGACGGTCCCAGCGTTCGTTTCTAATTTCCCGCATGCGCTCTTTGACTCGGCGCTGCGAGGCGCGGAGTGCTCTGCGGTTTTCGTCGGTCGGTGCTCTGGCGAAGGCGCGAGTCGCCGCGTTCTTCTCGGTCAACAGACGCCTCGCGTCCGGGGGAAGCTCCCAGCGTTGAGCGAACTCATCTGGGACCTTCCGGGACGACTCGGCGACCTTGGTCTGAATGTGATTAGTGACCGAGGAGATCGCGTCTAACGCGTGAGCGGACGAGACTAAATTGTCGGGGACATTTGGGAGGGCAGAGGTGTCGGCGGGCTTGAGGGCCTCGTCTAACTTCTGCCAGTCGACAATGGACTTGAACCTCTTCTCTCGAGTGTTAGGAGGGCCGAATTCAAAGTGAACCGGGAAGTGGTCCGAGTCTAACTCGTGTAACGTCTCTACGCTTCGCGGCTGTAGTGCCACGTTACGTAAAACCGCTACGTCTATGACGTCCGTTGAGAGAAGGCCGTTGCCTGTTATGCCACGGCGAGTCGGTTGTATGGGGGCAATGACGTTGAAATTGAGCACGTCTATAAGCCTATTGAGGGCTAACCCATTAGGGTTTTGTTTTGAACTATTCCAGTCCCCGTGTTTGCTATTGAGATCCCCGACTAATAAGACCGAGGGGCCCATCGCAAACAGGGTTCTGAGATCGCTCTCTAGTATGACCTTGGCGGGAGGGAGGTACACCGACGCGATAATAATCGGCTGATGGCCGGTCATGGCTACGCGCAACACAGAGCACTCTATGTTGGTAAGGGAGGGCGGGTCTAACGGCGAGCAGTGAAGCGCTCGTCTATAATAAATGAGCGTACCGCCTTTCGCCGTAGGTCGGTCGTTTCGCACTACGTTGTAATTTGCGAATCTGGGAGCGCGAACGCTGGGCTTGAGGAAAGATTCCTGTACTAGGAAAATATCTATTTGGTGGCGAACGAGGAAATCTCGAACCAAATCTGCCTGCGGCTTGAAACCGTTTGCATTGAAAGTCACCACGGACAGTGATCGGGCCTTGATCCTAGACGTGGTCGTAGCTATTGCGGTGTGGTGGAGTCTGCAAATTGTCGCACGGACTTAAGGAGCTGGACGTGCTCGATTACGAGTTGCTTCTTGTCTTCCGCGTTGTTGGCGGATTTGAAAGCCTCGGAGAAGGCGACAAGAGCGTCGATGTCTAGCGCGTCTACGATACTAAACGCGAGATTTAAGGCGTCGCGGACCTTTTCTGATTCCGCGGCGGCCTCAGCCGTGTGGCTGAGGGCTTTAGCCGGAGGGCTCACCTTGCGTGTGGGCCTCTCCGTTATGACGGGGGTCGGCGCCGGCGCCTGGGAAGGCTTTACGGCTGCCGATTTTGTTGGCAGAGGCGGGAAGGCCTCTGACGTGAGCTGGGGAGGGCCCTCCGTAACGGGGGGCTTGGTCCAGGCACTATTCCTAGGAGGTGGGGCCGGCACGTACGTGGGCTTTGCTCCCGCGCCACGACGGACCGCATCGCGCCCCGCCGTGCGCCCAGACGCCGGCCTATGCGCCTTGGGGGCACGAGGGCACCCGCGATAATTCGCTGGGTGGCCCTGTTGCCCGCAAAGCACGCACGCCGGCGGCTCAGCGCACGGAAGCGTTCTTTTGCAGTCCGCCGTGCCGTGGTCGCCTAGGCACTTTACGCACCGTGCCCTAGCGAAACAGTTACGGGCCGCATGCCCGTAGAGTTGACAGCGGTGACACTGTCGTGTGAAGGAGTGTTTGAGGGGGGTTTCAACCCTCAGCCCCGAGAGCTTGCAACACTCTCTCAGGCTAAATATCTTTTTCCCACTCGGGGTGGGATCGAGGACAACGAGTACCATGTCGTACTCTTCTTTCGTTGTTCTCTTGAGCATGCGGAATACATCCCTTACGGGGTATCCCTGCTCAGTGAGGTCCGATTGGACTATCCCGGAGTCTATCTCCTTTGGGATGCCCTTAATGACTACCCTTAGGACGCGCTCCTCGGGTAGGGGGAAGGTGTGGCCACCGATACCTTCAGAGCGAAGGTATGAAGTTAGAAAGCGGTGGTGATCAGATGAAAAGACCTGAACGCAAAGGTTATCCCTTAGCGTTCGGGCCTTGTAATTTATCGACTTTGTGTCGAGAATTTTTGATAGGGTCGGCCAGGCGCCCTTGTCCCTAACGTATACGGGCGGGGGGGGTTTTAATGCGGTCCGCGGGGGCGGGGGGCGCAGGTTTTCCCGATAAGAGGGAACTAAGATCCCTCTTCGGAGGGTTGGCGGCTTGAGTGGGCCTTTTGGCGGGGGGACCGCCGTTGGCCGAACGCTTCTTCTTCCGGCCGACGGTTTGAAAGCCGTCGCTCTCGGAAGATGAATTTTGTGCGGCTTCGTCGGCCGCTAACGCCGGAGTGGATTGGGTCGACATGACCGATGACGGGCGTGAATTTAAATCCGTGATCGCGACGGTGGTGGTGGTGTCGTACGGTACGGTGATTGTGGCGAAGAACGGCGGTGCTATACAGGTGTGATATGAATATATATATTTATTTATTTATTTATCGATTTATCTATTTGTCTATTTTTTGTATCTCTCGTGTGAAGTGCGCGCGTTCAACGAACTGATTGAGATGAGATGTGACGTGACGTGATGTGATGTGATGTGATGTGATGTGATGTACGATCAAGATGATCAGAGAGAATGTCTATCTATCTATATATCTCTAAGACTGAACTGTGAAGTGTTGTTTTCTAGGATCGCATTAATTAAGTGTCGCGACGGCTGTCGAGTTGCTAGCAAATAGGTAAGTTAATAATATGTATATCACTACTTTTTTTTTTTATATCTTTAACAACGTGCATTGCATACATACAGGCATTATACCAACACATGATACTAACAAAATGCACGTAAATACTATATATATATATATACAATATATATATATACAAATAGTTCAAAAACGTTTCCTTGGAAAGCTTTGCAATCGTCTACGCTTGCCTGGCGTGCCGCCGTGCCTACTATTGCACGTGTACAAACGTGTGCTTATAGCAAGCTTATTTCAAGTTTATTTATATAAAATATTTAACTTTTATAATATACATACATCTTTGCGTATATACCCCTAGCGTTGCTGTCTCGCTCTTACAACTTAATTACAAATATCTATTGATGTGTGGTTTAAGTTTTTATTTTGTTTATTACTGTTCTGTACTGTTTTTGATATTTTTAATATATAATCATATTTTTTAGGCATACACGTTGATTTAGAATATGTATATGTTTCGACAAAATAGGTAATCTCTTATTATTTATTTATTTATTTAATTATATATAAGTAATTTTATTATTACTACCTTTTCACGTTTATTTATCGATTGAAACTCTCAACTTCGGTTTCGCGAAACATATGTTAGCCCTGAAAAGGGCTTTTTGTGTGGCGTGTTTGTGCGTGTTGTTGTGTGTGTGTGTATACATACAACATCGACACAACCGACCAACTTGTGATGCGTTCGTCGCTCTTCCGTCCGGTGGCCGACCCTCCTCCTCCTCCTCCTCCTTCTTCTTCTTACCGGTGATCAGCGCACGCGAACACAGTGCGGCGGCTCGTGCGTATTGAACGTGGATTGTCGCGTTCACTTCTTGGAAGCGGCCGATGCCTTTTTAGCGGTGGCGGCCTTCGATTTGGGCGCGGCGGCTGCTGCCTTCTTCGGTTTGGGTGCTTTAGGTTTTTTGGTCGGTGGTTTCGCGCTCCTCTTCGCCTTGGAAGCGGCGGCGGTGGTCGACGCGCCCTTGCCGGACGCTGCGGCGGAGGCGGCCGCGGAGCCGCGACCTTTCTTCGGAGCGGCCGACGCGGCCGGCTTCCTCTTGGCCGCAGCGGCTGCCTTCTTGTCTTTGGCGGTGCCACCCCTTCCGCCCGCCTTGGCGGGGGACGCGGTCTCGGCGGCCGCGGCGGCGGCCTTCTTGCTCCTGGCGCCCGCACTCGCGGCGGTCTTCTTGGCGGCTTGTGCGGTCGGCTTCTTCACCGATTTGGCCGCGGAGGACGCCGCCGCGGCGGAGCCCCTGCCGCCGGAGGAAGCGGAGGCGGCCGTCGCCTTCTTCGCCGCGCCGCCGCCGGTTCCCGACTTGCTGTCTATCTTGAACGAGCCCGATGCGCCCTTGCCCTTCGTCTGAATCAGGGTGCCGGAGGCGACCGCGCGCTTGAGATACTTTCTTATGAACGGCGCCAACCTCTCGGCGTCTAGGCTATAATTCGAGGCGATGTATTTCTTGATCGCCTGCAGGGACGATCCGCTCCTCTCCTTGAGCTCTTTGATCGCGCTGTTGACCATGTCGGAAGTCTTGGGGTGCGTTGGTCTCGCCTTGGGTTTCTTCGCGGCGGCCGCCGCCGCTGCCGCTTTTGGTGCCTTCTTGGCGGGCGTCGCCGGCGCGGGTGTCTCCGATGCTACTGCTGTGTCGGCCATTTTTTTTATTTTTATTAACAATTAATTAGACACTTAACAACGTTAACACGTAAATTAACGAGTTTTTAATATATTGTAAAATTGTAGTGAATGTACAACAATGCTAAGAGTGCGCGGCGCTAGTGAGCGCCTGCCAGACGAATCAGTATACCGCGACGAGAGCTTCGTCAACTATATGCGTTTTCTCGTATTCGGCGTGGAAACTTTTCACTAACACGTCTCAGTTTGATCGGAATTTTTCCAATATATAATCGAGAAATTGCACAAAATCTCTATTCTAATTAGACTTTATGATATCCGCGACCGGTCACGACTTCGAGTCGCCCTGCAGGCGTTGGCGTGCGTTAGGTATCGACTTTTAAAGTTTGTTATTGTCGACTCGCGCGCGTACCGTTAACTTTAAATTGACAATTAAACAATTAAATCAAACGGTATTCGCACGTGCGATGTCTCCCGTTGAACGTCAAGATTCCAAGGTTCAACGGGATCCGTTCGTTTAGACAATATATTAAGATTACGATTGATTTTATCGCATCGAATGCGGCATGTTGTAGAACAGCACCACTCTCCGAGACGAGGCCGTAGAGGCGCGCGTTCTCTTCGCTCCGTAACACACAATATAAGTTTATTAATAAAATATATATTGGTAAAAGGTTGATGATAATATAACAAAAGATGTAAATAAGAAAATTTCATTAGCCCAGGAGCGATTCGGTCGCGACCTGCGGCCGTTTAGGTTAGACGTATATCTATATTGTTAATTTTCATAATATATCATATGTATATTATTATCAAAATCTCAATTACGCTATATTACGACGTGATTGTTAAAGCCGTACCGTACCGTGTACCTACTTTACATACTAAGTACATACGAAGACTTTATATTATTATCACGCTACACGTAACGTGTATGTAGGTATGTAGATAGTTAGCTTTAGATATCTATAGGGAAATGTAGCGGTTTTGCATTCGATATTAATTTTCCATCTATTAAATATAAACATGTACATACCAATATATATTGGTATATTAATTAATTTTAGGTGACGTTTAGTCGTTGTGATAACGTTTTATTTTTATTATCGAAACATATGCGGCCCTGAAAAGGGCCTTTTTATTGTTGTTGAAAAATACATAAAGTTAGGTAGGTAGGTAGGTAGGTATATATCAGTGGATATACGACCGAACCCAACTTAACCTCCGAAACCGTAGAGGGTGCGGCCCTGGCGCTTCAGAGCGTACACGACGTCCATTGCGGTGACGGTCTTCCTCTTGGCGTGCTCCGTGTAGGTTACCGCGTCGCGGATGACGTTCTCGAGGAAAACCTTGAGAACACCGCGGGTCTCCTCGTATATGAGACCGGAGATACGTTTCACGCCACCCCTGCGCGCCAGACGTCGAATCGCAGGCTTGGTGATACCCTGGATGTTATCACGGAGCACCTTCCTGTGCCGCTTCGCGCCACCTTTTCCCAATCCCTTTCCTCCCTTACCGCGACCGGTCATTGTGAACCAGCGAGTTTCGAATTGAAAACTGAGTGAATTTAAGAATCAACCAACACTGCGTACGTGCCTCACGTACTACGTTCACTGTTCGAATGCGCTTCGCGCCGATTAACTCGCGGTTTATATAGAGAAATGCCCGAACCTCGAATATATATAAGGCGGCAGTTGTCCGAGGGGTGGGGGGGGGGGGGGTATCGGTCGGTCGGTTTGTAGAGATATTCGTCCTTTAATGTTATTTTCGTTGTCGGTTACGTATGTATAATATATAATAACTACATAAATAATCAAAATGAACCCTCCAAATATGTCTACAAACTACAAACGGTAAAGACGTAATACGCAAACAAAAAAATCAATAAAAACAATTAACAAAATTATTAAACTCAGTCAACGCAACGCAACCTTAAGTGGTGCCATAAATATGTACTTAAATAATAATAAAAAATATTTATTATTATTGTGGGCGTGAGGTACTTATTGTTTTCTAAGAAACAATGTAACAATAGTGTAAAATATAGACGCATAATAGAAAATAATATATATATATATATATATATTTTTATTTTTATTTTGTATTCTATTTCTTTTAAAACCTGTTTGTTACCGGACAGACGGTGCGATTGGTCTGTTTAGTCAAAATTTTGTAAATCGTAAAACAATTGATTAATAATTTTCTATCAGTTCATTACTTTTTTTTTATTTTATTTTAAAAGTTTTACGTTTTAATCGTTCGACACGTGATGTCTGTCTGACTGTGGCACTACTGTTGAGTGTGCACAATTAGATGCATCATTTGAATCATATGCGGCCCTGAAAAGGGCCTTTTGTTGTAGTAATAATAATAATAATAATAATATGTTATGTTATGTATACATATTACGCAAAATTAAGCACGCTCGCCGCGAATGCGTCTCGCCAGTTGGATGTCCTTGGGCATGATCGTCACTCGCTTGGCGTGAATGGCGCACAGGTTGGTGTCCTCGAAGAGACCCACCAGATACGCCTCGCTCGCCTCCTGAAGCGCCATCACGGCGGAGCTCTGGAACCTGAGGTCGGTCTTGAAGTCCTGCGCAATCTCCCTCACCAGACGTTGGAACGGCAACTTGCGGATCAACAGCTCGGTACTCTTCTGGTAGCGACGGATCTCTCTCAGCGCGACGGTGCCGGGCCTGTAACGGTGAGGCTTCTTCACGCCGCCGGTGGCGGGAGCGCTCTTGCGGGCCGCCTTGGTGGCGAGCTGCTTTCGCGGCGCCTTACCGCCGGTGGACTTACGGGCTGTCTGCTTTGTACGTGCCATTACGACGACTGCTCGAACTCGCTCACTAACTAACTCAACTCTAAAATTATACGATCACGATCGACACGTCCGTCGCGTATCAACTGTGGTGATGATATAAACCGCGTTCACGCGCGGAGAGCGCCTTTATATATAAAATCGAAAAGAGCTCGGGGGTAAGGACGGGTTTGCCGTGCGTGACAAAAAAAGAAGCGTACCTATGTGAATGAAATTGTTTATAACATAATAATAAATATATATTATCACTGGTCGGTCGGTCAGCGGATAACATTTATGCATGCATAATATATAATTATACTTATATACATACAATGTATGTGTTTTGTTTTGATTTTTCTTTATAGGTGTAGGTTAACTACTAAAGCCGACATGTTATTTAATAATACATTTTCATGGTAGATTTTATGTCAAATGTTTACTAGATATGTGGTGTATTTAGAGAGTATTTATTTATTTATTTATTTATAGTTTTTTACGCTTGTCGTTGATACTATGTGGTCTCTACGGACTCTTCGGATATATATTGTGGCCCTGAAAAGGGCCGTTTGTTTGGTTGGTTGGTTGGTACTTGATGGTACTATGATGATGATGATTATTATTATTGTCAATCGCTCTCATTATGATATAATATAATAAGAGAAATCGCCGGCGCTGAGACGACGCGGCGTCTGGATGACGTGTTCGTCTCCTACGTTGCGTACGTCACCGCCGTTGTCCCACCCCGCCGCGACGCTCACTTGGAGCTGGTGTACTTGGTGACGGCCTTGGTGCCCTCGCTGACGGCGTGCTTGGCGAGCTCGCCGGGCAGCAGGAGCCTCACGGAGGTCTGCACCTCGCGGGACGTGATCGTCGAACGCTTGTTGTAGTGAGCGAGACGAGACGCCTCAGCCGCGATCCTCTCGAAGATGTCGTTCACGAACGAGTTCATGATTGACATCGCCTTCGAAGAGATACCGGTGTCGGGATGCACCTGCTTGAGCACCTTGTAGATGTAAATGGCGTAGCTCTCCTTCCTCTTGTGCTTCTTTTTCTTTTTGTCCGATTTGGATATGTTCTTCTGTGCCTTGCCGGACTTCTTGGCCGCCTTGCCGCTGGTCTTTGGTGGCATAGTGAACGCGAGATGCGAGATGCGAGAGTTGAGAGAATGTATCGACTACTGCACACACCACACGAGAATAGCTTTTTTAAAAAATTTTTCGTCACTTCAGTATACTTCACTTTGAAAGTGTTCTTGCAACCGGTCCGGAGTTACATGGTATACGTTTCGCGGCGGCCAATCGATCGCGTCGTTACCGTTAGAACGCCGCGTGTTGGGACACGAGAGGGGGGGGGGGGGGGGGAACGGCGCCGTCGAAGGGGGCGGGGCGTTGTATTATATGTGTATCTGTCTCTATCTCCGTCTCCCTCTCCCTCTGACACGATTTATTTATGGTTATTTAAAGTAAAATTTACAACAACAACAACAAAAAAAAAAATGTACATAACATAGTATGCATGTATTGTCTATTAAGTATTACTGATTGGATGATTGCGTAAGCGAGTAATTTCGAGCGTGTTATTATTATTAAGTATGAAAAAGAAATGAAAAAAAAATTGCGAGATTTATCTATTGGTTATTGTCTATATTATATTGTAGTATAGGTAATTTAATACTAATTTGATAGAAACAAATAATCATCTACTAATATTACATTTTGTCTGATGACCGTTTTTATATATCACAGTAGTAGTAGTAGTAGTAGTAGTAGTAGTAGTAGTAGTAGCAGTAGTAGTATACTTATAATAGATAATAATATGTAGGTAGGTATAATCTCGGTGAGATCAAAGTACGTATTATGTCGTTGAAACATTTATCTAACAAAAAATGGTGGTGGTACGGTTGCCACACCACCACCACCACCATCATTGCGTTTTAATGAATCATATTGCGGCCCTGAAAAGGGCCTTTTAGGTCGTTGCAATGACAACGATACGATTGTATTGTAATGTAATTTATGTCTTCTTCTCGGTCTTCTTGGGGAGAAGGACCGCCTGAATGTTAGGCAGTACACCGCCCTGTGCGATGGTCACGCCGGAGAGTAGCTTGTTGAGCTCCTCGTCGTTGCGTATGGCCAACTGCAGGTGACGCGGTATGATCCTGGTCTTTTTGTTGTCACGGGCCGCGTTACCGGCCAACTCGAGCACTTCGGCCGCCAGGTACTCCATAACGGCCGCAAGGTAGACCGGCGCACCGGCACCCACCCTCTCGGCGTAGTTGCCCTTCCTGAGCAGCCTGTGGATACGACCGACCGGGAACTGGAGACCTGCGCGGTTGGAACGCGACTTTGCCTTCCCCTTGACCTTGCCGCCCTTGCCACGTCCGGACATTTTGTATGATTGTTTGTTTGTACGTACACAACACGACACTACTCTACACAACTACTCGACAGCGAAACGGTAAGACTGGTGAGTGAGGTTTTTTTTTCCATAGCGACGAATTTGTTAAATATAAATTCCAACGGTATTTAACCAACCGGCCGGGTATGACAAACGACGAGGTCTACTTCTCTACGCTACTAAACGCGATTGGATGCCGGCCGAGCGAGCGAGCGATATTCAGAGAGATAGAGAGCGAGCGAGATGGGGAGGGCTGACTGACGTCCAGTACCGTATCTACGTATACATAATATTATGTAAAGAAAAAAAGTAGTATGTTTCTTTATTGTATACTAGATGGCGGTAGCATCCATCCATCGCGGTTGGAAAAAGTAGTCGAATCTTGAGATTGAATTGAGTTTTAATGACGTTTCTCTATTTTTTTTAAGTTTAATGAAATTAAGCAACACAACACAACACAAATTGTTTATTTGAATTATCAATTCCAAATAAAATAACATATATAATCTTATACGTTGTATTCTTATATTCTTATACTGTTACGTTTAACCGTCCCTCCGCGACTTATTTATATATAAAAAAAAAAATAATAATAATAATAATAATAAATAATAATGTGAAGTAGACACTATTAATGGGTAGAAGATAGATGATAACTTCTAATGAACCTATTGTCGATTTTTATATTTCAAGTTAGGGTTTCACAGACAGACAGACAGACAGCCCGGTATGTAATATATACGTAGGTGTATAAAATATAAATCTCATATTTTTAGCACATTATTTTTTAAAGATATTTTAAAATGATGGCAATGATGTACAGTAGAAATATGAAATATGCGGGGGGCGGGGGCGGGGGGTAGTGCAATAGGTCTCCCTATTGTTTGCAACTTTTATTGCACCAACACATCTGGCAAAGGTGTAATTATTTTAGAATATTGTTTTGTCGGGCAGTCGGGCGGCGGAGGCGGAGGCGACGCTCCAGACGGGCCCGTGCGATTAACACGTATTAATTATTGTTATAGCGATTGGTAGACGACGACGACGACGACGACGAAGAAGAAGTGATCGCGACGGTGGTGGTGGTGTCGTACGGTACGGTGATTGTGGCGAAGAACGGCGGTGCTATACAGGTGTGATATGAATATATATATTTATTTATTTATTTATCGATTTATCTATTTGTCTATTTTTTGTATCTCTCGTGTGAAGTGCGCGCGTTCAACGAACTGATTGAGATGAGATGTGACGTGACGTGATGTGATGTGATGTGATGTGATGTGATGTACGATCAAGATGATCAGAGAGAATGTCTATCTATCTATATATCTCTAAGACTGAACTGTGAAGTGTTGTTTTCTAGGATCGCATTAATTAAGTGTCGCGACGGCTGTCGAGTTGCTAGCAAATAGGTAAGTTAATAATATGTATATCACTACTTTTTTTTTTTATATCTTTAACAACGTGCATTGCATACATACAGGCATTATACCAACACATGATACTAACAAAATGCACGTAAATACTATATATATATATATACAATATATATATATACAAATAGTTCAAAAACGTTTCCTTGGAAAGCTTTGCAATCGTCTACGCTTGCCTGGCGTGCCGCCGTGCCTACTATTGCACGTGTACAAACGTGTGCTTATAGCAAGCTTATTTCAAGTTTATTTATATAAAATATTTAACTTTTATAATATACATACATCTTTGCGTATATACCCCTAGCGTTGCTGTCTCGCTCTTACAACTTAATTACAAATATCTATTGATGTGTGGTTTAAGTTTTTATTTTGTTTATTACTGTTCTGTACTGTTTTTGATATTTTTAATATATAATCATATTTTTTAGGCATACACGTTGATTTAGAATATGTATATGTTTCGACAAAATAGGTAATCTCTTATTATTTATTTATTTATTTAATTATATATAAGTAATTTTATTATTACTACCTTTTCACGTTTATTTATCGATTGAAACTCTCAACTTCGGTTTCGCGAAACATATGTTAGCCCTGAAAAGGGCTTTTTGTGTGGCGTGTTTGTGCGTGTTGTTGTGTGTGTGTGTATACATACAACATCGACACAACCGACCAACTTGTGATGCGTTCGTCGCTCTTCCGTCCGGTGGCCGACCCTCCTCCTCCTCCTCCTCCTTCTTCTTCTTACCGGTGATCAGCGCACGCGAACACAGTGCGGCGGCTCGTGCGTATTGAACGTGGATTGTCGCGTTCACTTCTTGGAAGCGGCCGATGCCTTTTTAGCGGTGGCGGCCTTCGATTTGGGCGCGGCGGCTGCTGCCTTCTTCGGTTTGGGTGCTTTAGGTTTTTTGGTCGGTGGTTTCGCGCTCCTCTTCGCCTTGGAAGCGGCGGCGGTGGTCGACGCGCCCTTGCCGGACGCTGCGGCGGAGGCGGCCGCGGAGCCGCGACCTTTCTTCGGAGCGGCCGACGCGGCCGGCTTCCTCTTGGCCGCAGCGGCTGCCTTCTTGTCTTTGGCGGTGCCACCCCTTCCGCCCGCCTTGGCGGGGGACGCGGTCTCGGCGGCCGCGGCGGCGGCCTTCTTGCTCCTGGCGCCCGCACTCGCGGCGGTCTTCTTGGCGGCTTGTGCGGTCGGCTTCTTCACCGATTTGGCCGCGGAGGACGCCGCCGCGGCGGAGCCCCTGCCGCCGGAGGAAGCGGAGGCGGCCGTCGCCTTCTTCGCCGCGCCGCCGCCGGTTCCCGACTTGCTGTCTATCTTGAACGAGCCCGATGCGCCCTTGCCCTTCGTCTGAATCAGGGTGCCGGAGGCGACCGCGCGCTTGAGATACTTTCTTATGAACGGCGCCAACCTCTCGGCGTCTAGGCTATAATTCGAGGCGATGTATTTCTTGATCGCCTGCAGGGACGATCCGCTCCTCTCCTTGAGCTCTTTGATCGCGCTGTTGACCATGTCGGAAGTCTTGGGGTGCGTTGGTCTCGCCTTGGGTTTCTTCGCGGCGGCCGCCGCCGCTGCCGCTTTTGGTGCCTTCTTGGCGGGCGTCGCCGGCGCGGGTGTCTCCGATGCTACTGCTGTGTCGGCCATTTTTTTTATTTTTATTAACAATTAATTAGACACTTAACAACGTTAACACGTAAATTAACGAGTTTTTAATATATTGTAAAATTGTAGTGAATGTACAACAATGCTAAGAGTGCGCGGCGCTAGTGAGCGCCTGCCAGACGAATCAGTATACCGCGACGAGAGCTTCGTCAACTATATGCGTTTTCTCGTATTCGGCGTGGAAACTTTTCACTAACACGTCTCAGTTTGATCGGAATTTTTCCAATATATAATCGAGAAATTGCACAAAATCTCTATTCTAATTAGACTTTATGATATCCGCGACCGGTCACGACTTCGAGTCGCCCTGCAGGCGTTGGCGTGCGTTAGGTATCGACTTTTAAAGTTTGTTATTGTCGACTCGCGCGCGTACCGTTAACTTTAAATTGACAATTAAACAATTAAATCAAACGGTATTCGCACGTGCGATGTCTCCCGTTGAACGTCAAGATTCCAAGGTTCAACGGGATCCGTTCGTTTAGACAATATATTAAGATTACGATTGATTTTATCGCATCGAATGCGGCATGTTGTAGAACAGCACCACTCTCCGAGACGAGGCCGTAGAGGCGCGCGTTCTCTTCGCTCCGTAACACACAATATAAGTTTATTAATAAAATATATATTGGTAAAAGGTTGATGATAATATAACAAAAGATGTAAATAAGAAAATTTCATTAGCCCAGGAGCGATTCGGTCGCGACCTGCGGCCGTTTAGGTTAGACGTATATCTATATTGTTAATTTTCATAATATATCATATGTATATTATTATCAAAATCTCAATTACGCTATATTACGACGTGATTGTTAAAGCCGTACCGTACCGTGTACCTACTTTACATACTAAGTACATACGAAGACTTTATATTATTATCACGCTACACGTAACGTGTATGTAGGTATGTAGATAGTTAGCTTTAGATATCTATAGGGAAATGTAGCGGTTTTGCATTCGATATTAATTTTCCATCTATTAAATATAAACATGTACATACCAATATATATTGGTATATTAATTAATTTTAGGTGACGTTTAGTCGTTGTGATAACGTTTTATTTTTATTATCGAAACATATGCGGCCCTGAAAAGGGCCTTTTTATTGTTGTTGAAAAATACATAAAGTTAGGTAGGTAGGTAGGTAGGTATATATCAGTGGATATACGACCGAACCCAACTTAACCTCCGAAACCGTAGAGGGTGCGGCCCTGGCGCTTCAGAGCGTACACGACGTCCATTGCGGTGACGGTCTTCCTCTTGGCGTGCTCCGTGTAGGTTACCGCGTCGCGGATGACGTTCTCGAGGAAAACCTTGAGAACACCGCGGGTCTCCTCGTATATGAGACCGGAGATACGTTTCACGCCACCCCTGCGCGCCAGACGTCGAATCGCAGGCTTGGTGATACCCTGGATGTTATCACGGAGCACCTTCCTGTGCCGCTTCGCGCCACCTTTTCCCAATCCCTTTCCTCCCTTACCGCGACCGGTCATTGTGAACCAGCGAGTTTCGAATTGAAAACTGAGTGAATTTAAGAATCAACCAACACTGCGTACGTGCCTCACGTACTACGTTCACTGTTCGAATGCGCTTCGCGCCGATTAACTCGCGGTTTATATAGAGAAATGCCCGAACCTCGAATATATATAAGGCGGCAGTTGTCCGAGGGGTGGGGGGGGGGGGGGTATCGGTCGGTCGGTTTGTAGAGATATTCGTCCTTTAATGTTATTTTCGTTGTCGGTTACGTATGTATAATATATAATAACTACATAAATAATCAAAATGAACCCTCCAAATATGTCTACAAACTACAAACGGTAAAGACGTAATACGCAAACAAAAAAATCAATAAAAACAATTAACAAAATTATTAAACTCAGTCAACGCAACGCAACCTTAAGTGGTGCCATAAATATGTACTTAAATAATAATAAAAAATATTTATTATTATTGTGGGCGTGAGGTACTTATTGTTTTCTAAGAAACAATGTAACAATAGTGTAAAATATAGACGCATAATAGAAAATAATATATATATATATATATATATTTTTATTTTTATTTTGTATTCTATTTCTTTTAAAACCTGTTTGTTACCGGACAGACGGTGCGATTGGTCTGTTTAGTCAAAATTTTGTAAATCGTAAAACAATTGATTAATAATTTTCTATCAGTTCATTACTTTTTTTTTATTTTATTTTAAAAGTTTTACGTTTTAATCGTTCGACACGTGATGTCTGTCTGACTGTGGCACTACTGTTGAGTGTGCACAATTAGATGCATCATTTGAATCATATGCGGCCCTGAAAAGGGCCTTTTGTTGTAGTAATAATAATAATAATAATAATATGTTATGTTATGTATACATATTACGCAAAATTAAGCACGCTCGCCGCGAATGCGTCTCGCCAGTTGGATGTCCTTGGGCATGATCGTCACTCGCTTGGCGTGAATGGCGCACAGGTTGGTGTCCTCGAAGAGACCCACCAGATACGCCTCGCTCGCCTCCTGAAGCGCCATCACGGCGGAGCTCTGGAACCTGAGGTCGGTCTTGAAGTCCTGCGCAATCTCCCTCACCAGACGTTGGAACGGCAACTTGCGGATCAACAGCTCGGTACTCTTCTGGTAGCGACGGATCTCTCTCAGCGCGACGGTGCCGGGCCTGTAACGGTGAGGCTTCTTCACGCCGCCGGTGGCGGGAGCGCTCTTGCGGGCCGCCTTGGTGGCGAGCTGCTTTCGCGGCGCCTTACCGCCGGTGGACTTACGGGCTGTCTGCTTTGTACGTGCCATTACGACGACTGCTCGAACTCGCTCACTAACTAACTCAACTCTAAAATTATACGATCACGATCGACACGTCCGTCGCGTATCAACTGTGGTGATGATATAAACCGCGTTCACGCGCGGAGAGCGCCTTTATATATAAAATCGAAAAGAGCTCGGGGGTAAGGACGGGTTTGCCGTGCGTGACAAAAAAAGAAGCGTACCTATGTGAATGAAATTGTTTATAACATAATAATAAATATATATTATCACTGGTCGGTCGGTCAGCGGATAACATTTATGCATGCATAATATATAATTATACTTATATACATACAATGTATGTGTTTTGTTTTGATTTTTCTTTATAGGTGTAGGTTAACTACTAAAGCCGACATGTTATTTAATAATACATTTTCATGGTAGATTTTATGTCAAATGTTTACTAGATATGTGGTGTATTTAGAGAGTATTTATTTATTTATTTATTTATAGTTTTTTACGCTTGTCGTTGATACTATGTGGTCTCTACGGACTCTTCGGATATATATTGTGGCCCTGAAAAGGGCCGTTTGTTTGGTTGGTTGGTTGGTACTTGATGGTACTATGATGATGATGATTATTATTATTGTCAATCGCTCTCATTATGATATAATATAATAAGAGAAATCGCCGGCGCTGAGACGACGCGGCGTCTGGATGACGTGTTCGTCTCCTACGTTGCGTACGTCACCGCCGTTGTCCCACCCCGCCGCGACGCTCACTTGGAGCTGGTGTACTTGGTGACGGCCTTGGTGCCCTCGCTGACGGCGTGCTTGGCGAGCTCGCCGGGCAGCAGGAGCCTCACGGAGGTCTGCACCTCGCGGGACGTGATCGTCGAACGCTTGTTGTAGTGAGCGAGACGAGACGCCTCAGCCGCGATCCTCTCGAAGATGTCGTTCACGAACGAGTTCATGATTGACATCGCCTTCGAAGAGATACCGGTGTCGGGATGCACCTGCTTGAGCACCTTGTAGATGTAAATGGCGTAGCTCTCCTTCCTCTTGTGCTTCTTTTTCTTTTTGTCCGATTTGGATATGTTCTTCTGTGCCTTGCCGGACTTCTTGGCCGCCTTGCCGCTGGTCTTTGGTGGCATAGTGAACGCGAGATGCGAGATGCGAGAGTTGAGAGAATGTATCGACTACTGCACACACCACACGAGAATAGCTTTTTTAAAAAATTTTTCGTCACTTCAGTATACTTCACTTTGAAAGTGTTCTTGCAACCGGTCCGGAGTTACATGGTATACGTTTCGCGGCGGCCAATCGATCGCGTCGTTACCGTTAGAACGCCGCGTGTTGGGACACGAGAGGGGGGGGGGGGGGGGTGAACGGCGCCGTCGAAGGGGGCGGGGCGTTGTATTATATGTGTATCTGTCTCTATCTCCGTCTCCCTCTCCCTCTGACACGATTTATTTATGGTTATTTAAAGTAAAATTTACAACAACAACAACAAAAAAAAAAATGTACATAACATAGTATGCATGTATTGTCTATTAAGTATTACTGATTGGATGATTGCGTAAGCGAGTAATTTCGAGCGTGTTATTATTATTAAGTATGAAAAAGAAATGAAAAAAAAATTGCGAGATTTATCTATTGGTTATTGTCTATATTATATTGTAGTATAGGTAATTTAATACTAATTTGATAGAAACAAATAATCATCTACTAATATTACATTTTGTCTGATGACCGTTTTTATATATCACAGTAGTAGTAGTAGTAGTAGTAGTAGTAGTAGTAGTAGTAGCAGTAGTAGTATACTTATAATAGATAATAATATGTAGGTAGGTATAATCTCGGTGAGATCAAAGTACGTATTATGTCGTTGAAACATTTATCTAACAAAAAATGGTGGTGGTACGGTTGCCACACCACCACCACCACCATCATTGCGTTTTAATGAATCATATTGCGGCCCTGAAAAGGGCCTTTTAGGTCGTTGCAATGACAACGATACGATTGTATTGTAATGTAATTTATGTCTTCTTCTCGGTCTTCTTGGGGAGAAGGACCGCCTGAATGTTAGGCAGTACACCGCCCTGTGCGATGGTCACGCCGGAGAGTAGCTTGTTGAGCTCCTCGTCGTTGCGTATGGCCAACTGCAGGTGACGCGGTATGATCCTGGTCTTTTTGTTGTCACGGGCCGCGTTACCGGCCAACTCGAGCACTTCGGCCGCCAGGTACTCCATAACGGCCGCAAGGTAGACCGGCGCACCGGCACCCACCCTCTCGGCGTAGTTGCCCTTCCTGAGCAGCCTGTGGATACGACCGACCGGGAACTGGAGACCTGCGCGGTTGGAACGCGACTTTGCCTTCCCCTTGACCTTGCCGCCCTTGCCACGTCCGGACATTTTGTATGATTGTTTGTTTGTACGTACACAACACGACACTACTCTACACAACTACTCGACAGCGAAACGGTAAGACTGGTGAGTGAGGTTTTTTTTTCCATAGCGACGAATTTGTTAAATATAAATTCCAACGGTATTTAACCAACCGGCCGGGTATGACAAACGACGAGGTCTACTTCTCTACGCTACTAAACGCGATTGGATGCCGGCCGAGCGAGCGAGCGATATTCAGAGAGATAGAGAGCGAGCGAGATGGGGAGGGCTGACTGACGTCCAGTACCGTATCTACGTATACATAATATTATGTAAAGAAAAAAAGTAGTATGTTTCTTTATTGTATACTAGATGGCGGTAGCATCCATCCATCGCGGTTGGAAAAAGTAGTCGAATCTTGAGATTGAATTGAGTTTTAATGACGTTTCTCTATTTTTTTTAAGTTTAATGAAATTAAGCAACACAACACAACACAAATTGTTTATTTGAATTATCAATTCCAAATAAAATAACATATATAATCTTATACGTTGTATTCTTATATTCTTATACTGTTACGTTTAACCGTCCCTCCGCGACTTATTTATATATAAAAAAAAAAAAAATAATAATAATAATAATAAATAATAATGTGAAGTAGACACTATTAATGGGTAGAAGATAGATGATAACTTCTAATGAACCTATTGTCGATTTTTATATTTCAAGTTAGGGTTTCACAGACAGACAGACAGACAGCCCGGTATGTAATATATACGTAGGTGTATAAAATATAAATCTCATATTTTTAGCACATTATTTTTTAAAGATATTTTAAAATGATGGCAATGATGTACAGTAGAAATATGAAATGGGGGGGGGGCGGGGGCGGGGGGTAGTGCAATAGGTCTCCCTATTGTTTGCAACTTTTATTGCACCAACACATCTGGCAAAGGTGTAATTATTTTAGAATATTGTTTTGTCGGGCAGTCGGGCGGCGGAGGCGGAGGCGACGCTCCAGACGGGCCCGTGCGATTAACACGTATTAATTATTGTTATAGCGATTGGTAGACGACGACGACGACGACGACGAAGAAGAAGTGATCGCGACGGTGGTGGTGGTGTCGTACGGTACGGTGATTGTGGCGAAGAACGGCGGTGCTATACAGGTGTGATATGAATATATATATTTATTTATTTATTTATCGATTTATCTATTTGTCTATTTTTTGTATCTCTCGTGTGAAGTGCGCGCGTTCAACGAACTGATTGAGATGAGATGTGACGTGACGTGATGTGATGTGATGTGATGTGATGTGATGTACGATCAAGATGATCAGAGAGAATGTCTATCTATCTATATATCTCTAAGACTGAACTGTGAAGTGTTGTTTTCTAGGATCGCATTAATTAAGTGTCGCGACGGCTGTCGAGTTGCTAGCAAATAGGTAAGTTAATAATATGTATATCACTACTTTTTTTTTTTATATCTTTAACAACGTGCATTGCATACATACAGGCATTATACCAACACATGATACTAACAAAATGCACGTAAATACTATATATATATATATACAATATATATATATACAAATAGTTCAAAAACGTTTCCTTGGAAAGCTTTGCAATCGTCTACGCTTGCCTGGCGTGCCGCCGTGCCTACTATTGCACGTGTACAAACGTGTGCTTATAGCAAGCTTATTTCAAGTTTATTTATATAAAATATTTAACTTTTATAATATACATACATCTTTGCGTATATACCCCTAGCGTTGCTGTCTCGCTCTTACAACTTAATTACAAATATCTATTGATGTGTGGTTTAAGTTTTTATTTTGTTTATTACTGTTCTGTACTGTTTTTGATATTTTTAATATATAATCATATTTTTTAGGCATACACGTTGATTTAGAATATGTATATGTTTCGACAAAATAGGTAATCTCTTATTATTTATTTATTTATTTAATTATATATAAGTAATTTTATTATTACTACCTTTTCACGTTTATTTATCGATTGAAACTCTCAACTTCGGTTTCGCGAAACATATGTTAGCCCTGAAAAGGGCTTTTTGTGTGGCGTGTTTGTGCGTGTTGTTGTGTGTGTGTGTATACATACAACATCGACACAACCGACCAACTTGTGATGCGTTCGTCGCTCTTCCGTCCGGTGGCCGACCCTCCTCCTCCTCCTCCTCCTTCTTCTTCTTACCGGTGATCAGCGCACGCGAACACAGTGCGGCGGCTCGTGCGTATTGAACGTGGATTGTCGCGTTCACTTCTTGGAAGCGGCCGATGCCTTTTTAGCGGTGGCGGCCTTCGATTTGGGCGCGGCGGCTGCTGCCTTCTTCGGTTTGGGTGCTTTAGGTTTTTTGGTCGGTGGTTTCGCGCTCCTCTTCGCCTTGGAAGCGGCGGCGGTGGTCGACGCGCCCTTGCCGGACGCTGCGGCGGAGGCGGCCGCGGAGCCGCGACCTTTCTTCGGAGCGGCCGACGCGGCCGGCTTCCTCTTGGCCGCAGCGGCTGCCTTCTTGTCTTTGGCGGTGCCACCCCTTCCGCCCGCCTTGGCGGGGGACGCGGTCTCGGCGGCCGCGGCGGCGGCCTTCTTGCTCCTGGCGCCCGCACTCGCGGCGGTCTTCTTGGCGGCTTGTGCGGTCGGCTTCTTCACCGATTTGGCCGCGGAGGACGCCGCCGCGGCGGAGCCCCTGCCGCCGGAGGAAGCGGAGGCGGCCGTCGCCTTCTTCGCCGCGCCGCCGCCGGTTCCCGACTTGCTGTCTATCTTGAACGAGCCCGATGCGCCCTTGCCCTTCGTCTGAATCAGGGTGCCGGAGGCGACCGCGCGCTTGAGATACTTTCTTATGAACGGCGCCAACCTCTCGGCGTCTAGGCTATAATTCGAGGCGATGTATTTCTTGATCGCCTGCAGGGACGATCCGCTCCTCTCCTTGAGCTCTTTGATCGCGCTGTTGACCATGTCGGAAGTCTTGGGGTGCGTTGGTCTCGCCTTGGGTTTCTTCGCGGCGGCCGCCGCCGCTGCCGCTTTTGGTGCCTTCTTGGCGGGCGTCGCCGGCGCGGGTGTCTCCGATGCTACTGCTGTGTCGGCCATTTTTTTTATTTTTATTAACAATTAATTAGACACTTAACAACGTTAACACGTAAATTAACGAGTTTTTAATATATTGTAAAATTGTAGTGAATGTACAACAATGCTAAGAGTGCGCGGCGCTAGTGAGCGCCTGCCAGACGAATCAGTATACCGCGACGAGAGCTTCGTCAACTATATGCGTTTTCTCGTATTCGGCGTGGAAACTTTTCACTAACACGTCTCAGTTTGATCGGAATTTTTCCAATATATAATCGAGAAATTGCACAAAATCTCTATTCTAATTAGACTTTATGATATCCGCGACCGGTCACGACTTCGAGTCGCCCTGCAGGCGTTGGCGTGCGTTAGGTATCGACTTTTAAAGTTTGTTATTGTCGACTCGCGCGCGTACCGTTAACTTTAAATTGACAATTAAACAATTAAATCAAACGGTATTCGCACGTGCGATGTCTCCCGTTGAACGTCAAGATTCCAAGGTTCAACGGGATCCGTTCGTTTAGACAATATATTAAGATTACGATTGATTTTATCGCATCGAATGCGGCATGTTGTAGAACAGCACCACTCTCCGAGACGAGGCCGTAGAGGCGCGCGTTCTCTTCGCTCCGTAACACACAATATAAGTTTATTAATAAAATATATATTGGTAAAAGGTTGATGATAATATAACAAAAGATGTAAATAAGAAAATTTCATTAGCCCAGGAGCGATTCGGTCGCGACCTGCGGCCGTTTAGGTTAGACGTATATCTATATTGTTAATTTTCATAATATATCATATGTATATTATTATCAAAATCTCAATTACGCTATATTACGACGTGATTGTTAAAGCCGTACCGTACCGTGTACCTACTTTACATACTAAGTACATACGAAGACTTTATATTATTATCACGCTACACGTAACGTGTATGTAGGTATGTAGATAGTTAGCTTTAGATATCTATAGGGAAATGTAGCGGTTTTGCATTCGATATTAATTTTCCATCTATTAAATATAAACATGTACATACCAATATATATTGGTATATTAATTAATTTTAGGTGACGTTTAGTCGTTGTGATAACGTTTTATTTTTATTATCGAAACATATGCGGCCCTGAAAAGGGCCTTTTTATTGTTGTTGAAAAATACATAAAGTTAGGTAGGTAGGTAGGTAGGTATATATCAGTGGATATACGACCGAACCCAACTTAACCTCCGAAACCGTAGAGGGTGCGGCCCTGGCGCTTCAGAGCGTACACGACGTCCATTGCGGTGACGGTCTTCCTCTTGGCGTGCTCCGTGTAGGTTACCGCGTCGCGGATGACGTTCTCGAGGAAAACCTTGAGAACACCGCGGGTCTCCTCGTATATGAGACCGGAGATACGTTTCACGCCACCCCTGCGCGCCAGACGTCGAATCGCAGGCTTGGTGATACCCTGGATGTTATCACGGAGCACCTTCCTGTGCCGCTTCGCGCCACCTTTTCCCAATCCCTTTCCTCCCTTACCGCGACCGGTCATTGTGAACCAGCGAGTTTCGAATTGAAAACTGAGTGAATTTAAGAATCAACCAACACTGCGTACGTGCCTCACGTACTACGTTCACTGTTCGAATGCGCTTCGCATCGTGGTTATTGTTGCACCCTCCCTCGCGAGGGGGGTGTTTTTTCTTGTTCGGGGCGTATGCCCCCTTCAAGTGGTGTTTCTGTTCGCGCCCTGCTGATACAGGGCGGTACGGGGGCGGGCATATAGCCCTTGGTGGGGGCTGCAGGCGCGCGGGGAGACTCAGTCTCTACCCGCTGCGCGCAGCCTGTGGGGTCATGTCCGGGTTGTCAAATCCGGTGGTAATGAGGGGGCCAAGGAGTAATCTCGACTTGGCCCTGGTGTCATGATAGGTGGTATCGGGCAGCTAGCGCGGCTCGCGGTCAAGCTCCGCCGGGTGAGACCCCCGGTGGCCCCGGGGGAGGCCCAGCGAGGCGACCAGCGGTCGAAGCCGCAGCTGCTGCCCTGGTGTCGTCGGGACCCGCGGAGAAGAGCTCACGCGGGTACTTGTATCGGTCGGGCGGCCTGGAGTGCCACGGCGCGATATTTTGGAGGTGAGGATGTTGAGAGGCGTCCGCTCGATCAAACATCCTCATCGCGAGCCGTGCGACGAACTCGTCGATTGACTCCATCCGCAAGTCTCGCGCTATGGTGGCGTTCCTCACGTAGCGTGGTGCCTTTACTGCGCGTCGTAAGACAGTGTTTTGCACGATGCGCAGTCTTCGGCGGTTGGTCTCGCTGGCATAGGAGAACCACGCCGGTGCCGCGTACGTGAGGTGAGGGCGCACATACAATTTGTGTAGCGCGAGCTTGGTGCGGAGGGGTAGGTTGCCTGTGATCAGTGGGCGAAGCATGTGCGTCGCCCACTTGGCGCTCCTTACAGCCCTGGAGATGTGGTGCTTCATGGTAAGACTCCGGTCTATGGTGACCCCTAGATAGGTGACCGGCGACTTCCACGGCACGTCTCGATCCAGGAAGCGTAAGGGTGGTGGCAACCTACCCCGGCCGAAGGCAATTGCCTGTGTCTTGTCCGGGTTGGCGGCGAGTCTCCACTTGTCCAGCCACTCTGGCAGGAGGTCCAGAGCGCGTTGGAGTTTTCGGGCAGCGTGCGAGGCCCCCAGCGATGTCGCCACATACGCCGTGTCATCGGCGTAGAGGGCGAGTGTGCACCCCTCGGGGCACGGAACGTCGTCGGTGTATGTGGTGTACAGCAGGGGCGATAACACGCTGCCTTGCGGGACTCCCGCCGTGATGGGTCGCGGTCTCGACGCTGCCTCTCCCGTCGCAACGAAAAACGTGCGCTCGGTGAGAAAGGCGCGGAGCACGGCGACCATTCGGCGGGGTAGTGGAGACTCGATGAGCTTCAGCACGAGGCCGTCGTGCCAGACACGGTCAAAGGCCTTCGCCATGTCCAGCATAACGGCAGCGGCCCCCTCCTTTTTGTTGAGGGCCGAGGCTGCAGTGTAGAGCACCTTCGTCAGCTGCAGCGTCGTGCTGTGCTCGCCGCGGAAGCCGAACTGTTCGGGCCTCGGCTGCAGGTACTGTTCGATCCTCTGCAGCAACAGCCACTCGAACAGTTTCGACTGCGTCGAGAGCAAGGTGATGGGTCGATAGCTCTCGGGTCGGGTAGAGTCCTTCCCGGGCTTCGATATTAAGATCACCTTGCCCTCTTTCCATGATCTGGGGAAGTGCGTATACCGGAGGATACCCGTGAAGAGGCGCGACAGCGCGACTATCCACCTCATGGGCAGATGGCGCAGCGCCTCGTGGGTGATGCCGTCCGGTCCCGGCGCCTTCCTGGGTCGCAGTCGTGAGATCCTCTTCCGCACTTGTGACGGCGAGAAGAAGATCTGGGCTTCATCGGTAGAGATCGGGCACGTCAGCCACGCCTCGACAGCGTTCACCACCTCTGCCACGCGCGTAGGGGACGTCGCGGGGTTCGGCGAGAACTGACGCTGGAGGTGTTCGGCGAATATTTCGGCCCGATCTGTGTCATCGTAAGTAATGGCGCCGTTGCTGTCGCGAAGGGGACGCTTCGGCTCTGGAGTCCTGTAGAGACGGCGGCAAAGTTGGTAGAGGCGGGTAGGCTCTGTGGTGGCCTCTCCCAGTGTGCACTCCCATGTGCGCCGTTCGTGTGAGGCCAGCTCGGCCTTGACACGTTCGGCGAGGCGATTCAGCTGCGTTTTGAGCGCGGGGCAGCGGTTGCGCTGCCATTGCCTCCTGAGCGCGCGCTTGCGCTGAATCAGCCTTTGCACATAGGGTGCAAGGTCCTGGCAGGTGATCTCCGGCGTGCGCGTTGAGGTCGCTGCCGCCAGAGCTGCCTGGAGTTGCCGCGTCATGGACTCCGCCATGTCGTCAACGGCGCCTGTCGAATCCGGTGGGCCGGGCGCAGGGGTGTCTTCCATGATGGACTCAAAGGTGTTCCAGTCGGTGACCTTCCGGGTGCGTGCGGGCGGGGATGGAGCCCCCGCGATGAGGCACAGCACCGGCTGGTGGTCCGACTGGTATTCGTCCATCAGGACCTCCTGCGCTAGGTGGAGGTCAGGCCGGTTGTGCACCACCAGATCGATGGTGTCCGGCCTGTGGGCGGCTATCCTAGGAAAGTGGGTGGCGGAGTCAGGTCCGCACACCAGGTAGCCGCGCTCTTCGGCGTGATGCAGAAGGCGACGACCTCGCGCGTTCGTGACTTGGGAATGCCAGTTGATGTGTTTGGCATTCCAGTCACCCGCGATGATCGTCGGCTTCGCGCTGAGAGCTGCCTCCAGCTCGGCTTCAATGAAATTTGCGCCGGGGGGAGCGTAGGCGGCCAACACGTCTGTGGGCTGACCGCCCAGTTCCAGCTCTACCCCCAGCGTCAGGATGCCAGTCAGGTTGACGGCCTGGATAGCGCGGTGAGGAATGCTCCTTCTAACCAGCACTGCCAGGCCGCGCATGGGCGCCCCGTTGATCGCCTGATGCTCTTCGCGGTAAACGAAGTAGCCCGCAGCACTCAGGCGGTCGGTGGGGCGCAGGTGTGTCTCTGAAATGAGCGCAACATCTACGTTATGCGTACGTAGGATGTTGCGCAGGTAGGGACCTTTCCCCCTAAGGCCCTCGGCGTTCCAATGTAAGAGGCGTAAGATCATTGTTGTTGTTGTTGGTGTGTGTGTCTTACGCCTCGACTGCGCGGCCGGCGTCCTCCATGGGTCGGGGCAGGCGGAGTCGGGTAGAGGGCGCTCAACAATGAGTTGACCGCCCTGTCGACCGCCTCAGCAATCGCCGCCTCGCTGAGGAACATCTGGCCCCTCAGAGGGCCCCCGCTGCGGGGGCGTGCGGCGCGCTGTCCGGCGGTCCTGGAGGCTCCAGCGGCTGGAGCGGTGTCAGGAGCGGCCCTACTGGGGCCCTCCGCGAAGTGCGCGGAATTTTCCGCGCGCGGGGGGGCGGGGGGTTGTAACCCCCCCCGGCCTCTTCTACCTCGGGGGCGCCTGCGTTGACCTCTGGGAGGCTCCGCAGGGTACGAAATTAATTCCGCATCCTGCGGGTGTGCGGCGCGCTGCTCATGGGCGCGTCGTTCAGCCTGCGCATGCGTGCGCGGCTCTCCTCCCTTTGAACGCGGCGCCGCGGGTCCCGCAGCGCGAGCGCCACGCGTACCGCGCGCACCGCGCGCATCATGCGCACCGCGCGCGTCCGCGGCACCCTTGCCCCCTGTGGTGTGCGCCACCGTGCCTGCGCGCTTATTGCGCGCCTCCTCCTTCAGCACCGGACACGTGCTGTGGTTAGCCGTATGCGCCCCCTTGCAGTTGGCGCATTTCGGCGTGGCCCCCTTTGGTAGGGGGCAGTCGGCGGAGTGGTGTTCCTCCCCGCACCGCACACAGGCTAAGGCCCGGTGGCATTGGTGCGAGGAGTGCCTAAATCCTTGGCAGCGGTGGCACTGAGCGGGGCCCCTTTTGCCCCGCCAAGATTCAATGGTGACCCCCGGTATACACAACAGCTCCTTTATGTTGTATATAGCGGGGGTGAGGTCGGGGGTGCGGCGCAGGATAATTAAAAATATGCACCCCGGCCTGCCCCTTCTGGCACGTATGGGCTGAGCGTGCTCCGGCTCGAACCCTAGGTCGCGCAGCTCCGACAAGATGGCCTCGGGCTCCGTGTCCGCCGGAATGCCTCGTAGCGCCACCTTCAGCTGCCGCTCCGCTGGTAGGGAGTATGAGAAGTAGACGACTTTTACGCCGCTACTCTCTAACTCCCCTAGGTACCGCTGCACCAAACGGTACTCCTCCTCGTCTTGAGGCAGGATTTTTAACCCCTGCCCGAATGCGCGCGCATTAATTGTGCGCCCAAGCCGCCGCTTCATCTCCCTGACGTGCGTTGTCCAGTCAGGGAGAGACTCAATGACAAACGGCGGATACTTGGGCTTTGGAGGCGCGGGGGGCAGGGGTGCAAGGGGGGGCCGGCGGGCTACTGCCGGCGAGGCGGTCGTTGCGGCGTAAGAGGCCGCTGTATTGTCCGTATTATTGCTCGCCGCATCTTGCGGCGTCGGAAGAGCCGTCGCAAGGGCCGCGCGGGGCGCGGGGGGTGCGGGGGGCGCCGCGGTAGGCGCCGTGTCCGTGGGCATGTCCGTTAGGCGTCGGCGGCGCGGGTCTCGCTGCGAGAGCGGCGCCGGTTGCACTTGTGTAATTAGTGTAGCTGGTGTCATGAATTTGACACCAGGTGGCGTGGTCTGCGCACAGACACGCTTGGGTGCCGACCCGGCGGCGTCCTCATCGGCGTCGCGCGGCGGCGGGCGGCGTAATTGTACGCGTCTTGCCTCGGCAAGCGCGTCATGTTCGTCACTTGAAAGTGGCGAAGTCATTAGGCCTTCACTTAGAAGGCGCCTGCGGGTCTGCGCTAGGTACTCGCACATAGCGCGTGCGAGCCCGTCTGTAGCGAACCGGCCTATGATTGTTTGCGCAACAAAAAGCGCATCCAACTCATAGCCGGCGCGAGGTGAGACGGGCTGCAATGGCCGCAGGTCGCCTTCTAGGTAGGCCAACAGCTCTTCAGGGTCGTGCCCGTGAGCGTGGCTATGATCCTCGCCGTGATGAAAAACAACACCGGTACTCACATTTGTTGTTAGGTGCATTCCTGAGTCCGGTGGCGCCATCGATGTCGAGGGGTGAGGTCGGTGCGGGGTAGCCGTATAGGTACTCTCGTCGTCCGTATACCGCGACGAGAGCTGCGACTGTTCACCACCACTTTGTTCGATGAAAACTGCACTTTCACTACCACTTTCACTATGTACCGCGAGGGGGGCTCGAGCGCCAGCCGGGCGCGAGTCACCTGTGACCTCGGGGTCTGCGTGAGTTAGTGTGGAACTGTCTAAAAGGCCCGCTGTAGTAAACACTGCGGGGGAGGGGTTGTGGGGGGCCGGTTCGACAGGGTGTCGAACGGCAGTATACCGCGACGAGAGCTGTTCACTAAGAACGACTTTTTCGCCCGGTTTTTCGTCTCCGGGTCCCGGGGCTCGATCGCTACGCGAGCGAGAGCCACTCAAGGACCGGTTGCGCGACGAACTTGATTTCGGCGGCGACGACGACGGCGGCGGCGGTAACGCGGCTCGACCGCGAGAGCGGGAGCGTACGTTGGCACGCGGGCCGGACGCATCGCGACGCGGTTTTCGCTCCATAGCTGGAGCCGGAGTCTGCCAGGCACAGCCTGAACACCTCAGCTCGGTCCGCACATGCGCATCCTCCGGTGAGACCCGCTGGTGGGAGGCCGGACTAGGCGCAGCGCTTTCTCTGCTTCGGCGTCGGCGTAAGTGGGTGCAAGGCGGATCCTCAACGGCGATTGCTTGTGTTTTTAATAGTAAAAACTACGGCAATACAGTATTAGAGAGGCTCGAGTGCCGCGCTTCGCGCCGATTAACTCGCGGTTTATATAGAGAAATGCCCGAACCTCGAATATATATAAGGCGGCAGTTGTCCGAGGGGTGGGGGGGGGGGGGTATCGGTCGGTCGGTTTGTAGAGATATTCGTCCTTTAATGTTATTTTCGTTGTCGGTTACGTATGTATAATATATAATAACTACATAAATAATCAAAATGAACCCTCCAAATATGTCTACAAACTACAAACGGTAAAGACGTAATACGCAAACAAAAAAAATCAATAAAAAAACAATTAACAAAATTATTAAACTCAGTCAACGCAACGCAACCTTAAGTGGTGCCATAAATATGTACTTAAATAATAATAAAAAATATTTATTATTATTGTGGGCGTGAGGTACTTATTGTTTTCTAAGAAACAATGTAACAATAGTGTAAAATATAGACGCATAATAGAAAATAATATATATATATATATATATATTTTTATTTTTATTTTGTATTCTATTTCTTTTAAAACCTGTTTGTTACCGGACAGACGGTGCGATTGGTCTGTTTAGTCAAAATTTTGTAAATCGTAAAACAATTGATTAATAATTTTCTATCAGTTCATTACTTTTTTTTTATTTTATTTTAAAAGTTTTACGTTTTAATCGTTCGACACGTGATGTCTGTCTGACTGTGGCACTACTGTTGAGTGTGCACAATTAGATGCATCATTTGAATCATATGCGGCCCTGAAAAGGGCCTTTTGTTGTAGTAATAATAATAATAATAATAATATGTTATGTTATGTATACATATTACGCAAAATTAAGCACGCTCGCCGCGAATGCGTCTCGCCAGTTGGATGTCCTTGGGCATGATCGTCACTCGCTTGGCGTGAATGGCGCACAGGTTGGTGTCCTCGAAGAGACCCACCAGATACGCCTCGCTCGCCTCCTGAAGCGCCATCACGGCGGAGCTCTGGAACCTGAGGTCGGTCTTGAAGTCCTGCGCAATCTCCCTCACCAGACGTTGGAACGGCAACTTGCGGATCAACAGCTCGGTACTCTTCTGGTAGCGACGGATCTCTCTCAGCGCGACGGTGCCGGGCCTGTAACGGTGAGGCTTCTTCACGCCGCCGGTGGCGGGAGCGCTCTTGCGGGCCGCCTTGGTGGCGAGCTGCTTTCGCGGCGCCTTACCGCCGGTGGACTTACGGGCTGTCTGCTTTGTACGTGCCATTACGACGACTGCTCGAACTCGCTCACTAACTAACTCAACTCTAAAATTATACGATCACGATCGACACGTCCGTCGCGTATCAACTGTGGTGATGATATAAACCGCGTTCACGCGCGGAGAGCGCCTTTATATATAAAATCGAAAAGAGCTCGGGGGTAAGGACGGGTTTGCCGTGCGTGACAAAAAAAGAAGCGTACCTATGTGAATGAAATTGTTTATAACATAATAATAAATATATATTATCACTGGTCGGTCGGTCAGCGGATAACATTTATGCATGCATAATATATAATTATACTTATATACATACAATGTATGTGTTTTGTTTTGATTTTTCTTTATAGGTGTAGGTTAACTACTAAAGCCGACATGTTATTTAATAATACATTTTCATGGTAGATTTTATGTCAAATGTTTACTAGATATGTGGTGTATTTAGAGAGTATTTATTTATTTATTTATTTATAGTTTTTTACGCTTGTCGTTGATACTATGTGGTCTCTACGGACTCTTCGGATATATATTGTGGCCCTGAAAAGGGCCGTTTGGTTGGTTGGTTGGTACTTGATGGTACTATGATGATGATGATGATTATTATTGTCAATCGCTCTCATTATGATATAATATAATAAGAGAAATCGCCGGCGCTGAGACGACGCGGCGTCTGGATGACGTGTTCGTCTCCTACGTTGCGTACGTCACCGCCGTTGTCCCACCCCGCCGCGACGCTCACTTGGAGCTGGTGTACTTGGTGACGGCCTTGGTGCCCTCGCTGACGGCGTGCTTGGCGAGCTCGCCGGGCAGCAGGAGCCTCACGGAGGTCTGCACCTCGCGGGACGTGATCGTCGAACGCTTGTTGTAGTGAGCGAGACGAGACGCCTCAGCCGCGATCCTCTCGAAGATGTCGTTCACGAACGAGTTCATGATTGACATCGCCTTCGAAGAGATACCGGTGTCGGGATGCACCTGCTTGAGCACCTTGTAGATGTAAATGGCGTAGCTCTCCTTCCTCTTGTGCTTCTTTTTCTTTTTGTCCGATTTGGATATGTTCTTCTGTGCCTTGCCGGACTTCTTGGCCGCCTTGCCGCTGGTCTTTGGTGGCATAGTGAACGCGAGATGCGAGATGCGAGAGTTGAGAGAATGTATCGACTACTGCACACACCACACGAGAATAGCTTTTTTAAAAAACATTTTTCGTCACTTCAGTATACTTCACTTTGAAAGTGTTCTTGCAACCGGTCCGGCGTTACATGGTATACGATTCGCGGCGGCCAATCGATCGCGTCGTTACCGTTAGAACGCCGCGTGTTGGGACACGAGAGGGGGGGGGGGGGGGGACGGCGCCGTCGAAGGGGGCGGGGCGTTGTATTATATGTGTATCTGTCTCTATCTCCGTCTCCCTCTCCCTCTGACACGATTTATTTATGGTTATTTAAAGTAAAATTTACAACAACAACAAAAAAAAAAAAAATGTACATAACATAGTATGCATGTATTGTCTATTAAGTATTACTGATTGGATGATTGCGTAAGCGAGTAATTTCGAGCGTGTTATTATTATTAAGTATGAAAAAGAAATGAAAAAAAAATTGCGAGATTTATCTATTGGTTATTGTCTATATTATATTGTAGTATAGGTAATTTAATACTAATTTGATAGAAACAAATAATCATCTACTAATATTACATTTTGTCTGATGACCGTTTTTATATATCACAGTAGTAGTAGTAGTAGTAGTAGTAGTAGTAGTAGTAGTAGCAGTAGTAGTATACTTATAATAGATAATAATATGTAGGTAGGTATAATCTCGGTGAGATCAAAGTACGTATTATGTCGTTGAAACATTTATCTAACAAAAAATGGTGGTGGTACGGTTGCCACACCACCACCACCACCATCATTGCGTTTTAATGAATCATATTGCGGCCCTGAAAAGGGCCTTTTAGGACGTTGCAATGACAACGATACGATTGTATTGTAATGTAATTTATGTCTTCTTCTCGGTCTTCTTGGGGAGAAGGACCGCCTGAATGTTAGGCAGTACACCGCCCTGTGCGATGGTCACGCCGGAGAGTAGCTTGTTGAGCTCCTCGTCGTTGCGTATGGCCAACTGCAGGTGACGCGGTATGATCCTGGTCTTTTTGTTGTCACGGGCCGCGTTACCGGCCAACTCGAGCACTTCGGCCGCCAGGTACTCCATAACGGCCGCAAGGTAGACCGGCGCACCGGCACCCACCCTCTCGGCGTAGTTGCCCTTCCTGAGCAGCCTGTGGATACGACCGACCGGGAACTGGAGACCTGCGCGGTTGGAACGCGACTTTGCCTTCCCCTTGACCTTGCCGCCCTTGCCACGTCCGGACATTTTGTATGATTGTTTGTTTGTACGTACACAACACGACACTACTCTACACAACTACTCGACAGCGAAACGGTAAGACTGGTGAGTGAGGTTTTTTTTTCCATAGCGACGAATTTGTTAAATATAAATTCCAACGGTATTTAACCAACCGGCCGGGTATGACAAACGACGAGGTCTACTTCTCTACGCTACTAAACGCGATTGGATGCCGGCCGAGCGAGCGAGCGATATTCAGAGAGATAGAGAGCGAGCGAGATGGGGAGGGCTGACTGACGTCCAGTACCGTATCTACGTATACATAATATTATGTAAAGAAAAAAAGTAGTATGTTTCTTTATTGTATACTAGATGGCGGTAGCATCCATCCATCGCGGTTGGAAAAAGTAGTCGAATCTTGAGATTGAATTGAGTTTTAATGACGTTTCTCTATTTTTTTTAAGTTTAATGAAATTAAGCAACACAACACAACACAAATTGTTTATTTGAATTATCAATTCCAAATAAAATAACATATATAATCTTATACGTTGTATTCTTATATTCTTATACTGTTACGTTTAACCGTCCCTCCGCGACTTATTTATATATAAAAAAAAAAATAATAATAATAATAATAATAAATAATAATGTGAAGTAGACACTATTAATGGGTAGAAGATAGATGATAACTTCTAATGAACCTATTGTCGATTTTTATATTTCAAGTTAGGGTTTCACAGACAGACAGACAGACAGCCCGGTATGTAATATATACGTAGGTGTATAAAATATAAATCTCATATTTTTAGCACATTATTTTTTAAAGATATTGTAAAATGATGGCAATGATGTACAGTAGAAATATGAAATATGCGGGGGGCGGGGGCGGGGGGTAGTGCAATAGGTCTCTCTATTGTTTGCAACTTTTATTGCACCAACACATCTGGCAAAGGTGTAATTATTTTAGAATATTGTTTTGTCGGGCAGTCGGGCGGCGGAGGCGGAGGCGACGCTCCAGACGGGCCCGTGCGATTAACACGTATTAATTATTGTTATAGCGATTGGTAGACGACGACGACGACGACGACGAAGAAGAAGTGATCGCGACGGTGGTGGTGGTGTCGTACGGTACGGTGATTGTGGCGAAGAACGGCGGTGCTATACAGGTGTGATATGAATATATATATTTATTTATTTATTTATCGATTTATCTATTTGTCTATTTTTTGTATCTCTCGTGTGAAGTGCGCGCGTTCAACGAACTGATTGAGATGAGATGTGACGTGACGTGATGTGATGTGATGTGATGTGATGTGATGTACGATCAAGATGATCAGAGAGAATGTCTATCTATCTATATATCTCTAAGACTGAACTGTGAAGTGTTGTTTTCTAGGATCGCATTAATTAAGTGTCGCGACGGCTGTCGAGTTGCTAGCAAATAGGTAAGTTAATAATATGTATATCACTACTTTTTTTTTTTATATCTTTAACAACGTGCATTGCATACATACAGGCATTATACCAACACATGATACTAACAAAATGCACGTAAATACTATATATATATATATACAATATATATATATACAAATAGTTCAAAAACGTTTCCTTGGAAAGCTTTGCAATCGTCTACGCTTGCCTGGCGTGCCGCCGTGCCTACTATTGCACGTGTACAAACGTGTGCTTATAGCAAGCTTATTTCAAGTTTATTTATATAAAATATTTAACTTTTATAATATACATACATCTTTGCGTATATACCCCTAGCGTTGCTGTCTCGCTCTTACAACTTAATTACAAATATCTATTGATGTGTGGTTTAAGTTTTTATTTTGTTTATTACTGTTCTGTACTGTTTTTGATATTTTTAATATATAATCATATTTTTTAGGCATACACGTTGATTTAGAATATGTATATGTTTCGACAAAATAGGTAATCTCTTATTATTTATTTATTTATTTAATTATATATAAGTAATTTTATTATTACTACCTTTTCACGTTTATTTATCGATTGAAACTCTCAACTTCGGTTTCGCGAAACATATGTTAGCCCTGAAAAGGGCTTTTTGTGTGGCGTGTTTGTGCGTGTTGTTGTGTGTGTGTGTATACATACAACATCGACACAACCGACCAACTTGTGATGCGTTCGTCGCTCTTCCGTCCGGTGGCCGACCCTCCTCCTCCTCCTCCTCCTTCTTCTTCTTACCGGTGATCAGCGCACGCGAACACAGTGCGGCGGCTCGTGCGTATTGAACGTGGATTGTCGCGTTCACTTCTTGGAAGCGGCCGATGCCTTTTTAGCGGTGGCGGCCTTCGATTTGGGCGCGGCGGCTGCTGCCTTCTTCGGTTTGGGTGCTTTAGGTTTTTTGGTCGGTGGTTTCGCGCTCCTCTTCGCCTTGGAAGCGGCGGCGGTGGTCGACGCGCCCTTGCCGGACGCTGCGGCGGAGGCGGCCGCGGAGCCGCGACCTTTCTTCGGAGCGGCCGACGCGGCCGGCTTCCTCTTGGCCGCAGCGGCTGCCTTCTTGTCTTTGGCGGTGCCACCCCTTCCGCCCGCCTTGGCGGGGGACGCGGTCTCGGCGGCCGCGGCGGCGGCCTTCTTGCTCCTGGCGCCCGCACTCGCGGCGGTCTTCTTGGCGGCTTGTGCGGTCGGCTTCTTCACCGATTTGGCCGCGGAGGACGCCGCCGCGGCGGAGCCCCTGCCGCCGGAGGAAGCGGAGGCGGCCGTCGCCTTCTTCGCCGCGCCGCCGCCGGTTCCCGACTTGCTGTCTATCTTGAACGAGCCCGATGCGCCCTTGCCCTTCGTCTGAATCAGGGTGCCGGAGGCGACCGCGCGCTTGAGATACTTTCTTATGAACGGCGCCAACCTCTCGGCGTCTAGGCTATAATTCGAGGCGATGTATTTCTTGATCGCCTGCAGGGACGATCCGCTCCTCTCCTTGAGCTCTTTGATCGCGCTGTTGACCATGTCGGAAGTCTTGGGGTGCGTTGGTCTCGCCTTGGGTTTCTTCGCGGCGGCCGCCGCCGCTGCCGCTTTTGGTGCCTTCTTGGCGGGCGTCGCCGGCGCGGGTGTCTCCGATGCTACTGCTGTGTCGGCCATTTTTTTTATTTTTTATTAACAATTAATTAGACACTTAACAACGTTAACACGTAAATTAACGAGTTTTTAATATATTGTAAAATTGTAGTGAATGTACAACAATGCTAAGAGTGCGCGGCGCTAGTGAGCGCCTGCCAGACGAATCAGTATACCGCGACGAGAGCTTCGTCAACTATATGCGTTTTCTCGTATTCGGCGTGGAAACTTTTCACTAACACGTCTCAGTTTGATCGGATTTTTTCCAATATATAATCGAGAAATTGCACAAAATCTCTATTCTAATTAGACTTTATGATATCCGCGACCGGTCACGACTTCGAGTCGCCCTGCAGGCGTTGGCGTGCGTTAGGTATCGACTTTTAAAGTTTGTTATTGTCGACTCGCGCGCGTACCGTTAACTTTAAATTGACAATTAAACAATTAAATCAAACGGTATTCGCACGTGCGATGTCTCCCGTTGAACGTCAAGATTCCAAGGTTCAACGGGATCCGTTCGTTTAGACAATATATTAAGATTACGATTGATTTTATCGCATCGAATGCGGCATGTTGTAGAACAGCACCACTCTCCGAGACGAGGCCGTAGAGGCGCGCGTTCTCTTCGCTCCGTAACACACAATATAAGTTTATTAATAAAATATATATTGGTAAAAGGTTGATGATAATATAACAAAAGATGTAAATAAGAAAATTTCATTAGCCCAGGAGCGATTCGGTCGCGACCTGCGGCCGTTTAGGTTAGACGTATATCTATATTGTTAATTTTCATAATATATCATATGTATATTATTATCAAAATCTCAATTACGCTATATTACGACGTGATTGTTAAAGCCGTACCGTACCGTGTACCTACTTTACATACTAAGTACATACGAAGACTTTATATTATTATCATGCTACACGTAACGTGTATGTAGGTATGTAGATAGTTAGCTTTAGATATCTATAGGGAAATGTAGCGGTTTTGCATTCGATATTAATTTTCCATCTATTAAATATAAACATATACATACCAATATATATTGGTATATTAATTAATTTTAGGTGACGTTTAGTCGTTGTGATAACGTTTTATTTTTATTATCGAAACATATGCGGCCCTGAAAAGGGCCTTTTTATTGTTGTTGAAAAATACATAAAGTTAGGTAGGTAGGTAGGTAGGTATATATCAGTGGATATACGACCGAACCCAACTTAACCTCCGAAACCGTAGAGGGTGCGGCCCTGGCGCTTCAGAGCGTACACGACGTCCATTGCGGTGACGGTCTTCCTCTTGGCGTGCTCCGTGTAGGTTACCGCGTCGCGGATGACGTTCTCGAGGAAAACCTTGAGAACACCGCGGGTCTCCTCGTATATGAGACCGGAGATACGTTTCACGCCACCCCTGCGCGCCAGACGTCGAATCGCCGGCTTGGTGATACCCTGGATGTTATCACGGAGCACCTTCCTGTGCCGCTTCGCGCCACCTTTTCCCAATCCCTTTCCTCCCTTACCGCGACCGGTCATTGTGAACCAGCGAGTTTCGAATTGAAAACTGAGTGAATTTAAGAATCAACCAACACTGCGTACGTGCCTCACGTACTACGTTCACTGTTCGAATGCGCTTCGCGCCGATTAACTCGCGGTTTATATAGAGAAATGCCCGAACCTCGAATATATATAAGGCGGCAGTTGTCCGAGGGGTGGGGGGGGGGGGGGTATCGGTCGGTCGGTTTGTAGAGATATTCGTCCTTTAATGTTATTTTCGTTGTCGGTTACGTATGTATAATATATAATAACTACATAAATAATCAAAATGAACCCTCCAAATATGTCTACAAACTACAAACGGTAAAGACGTAATACGCAAACAAAAAAATCAATAAAAACAATTAACAAAATTATTAAACTCAGTCAACGCAACGCAACCTTAAGTGGTGCCATAAATATGTACTTAAATAATAATAAAAAATATTTATTATTATTGTGGGCGTGAGGTACTTATTGTTTTCTAAGAAACAATGTAACAATAGTGTAAAATATAGACGCATAATAGAAAATAATATATATATATATATATATATTTTTATTTTTATTTTGTATTCTATTTCTTTTAAAACCTGTTTGTTACCGGACAGACGGTGCGATTGGTCTGTTTAGTCAAAATTTTGTAAATCGTAAAACAATTGATTAATAATTTTCTATCAGTTCATTACTTTTTTTTTATTTTATTTTAAAAGTTTTACGTTTTAATCGTTCGACACGTGATGTCTGTCTGACTGTGGCACTACTGTTGAGTGTGCACAATTAGATGCATCATTTGAATCATATGCGGCCCTGAAAAGGGCCTTTTGTTGTAGTAATAATAATAATAATAATAATATGTTATGTTATGTATACATATTACGCAAAATTAAGCACGCTCGCCGCGAATGCGTCTCGCCAGTTGGATGTCCTTGGGCATGATCGTCACTCGCTTGGCGTGAATGGCGCACAGGTTGGTGTCCTCGAAGAGACCCACCAGATACGCCTCGCTCGCCTCCTGAAGCGCCATCACGGCGGAGCTCTGGAACCTGAGGTCGGTCTTGAAGTCCTGCGCAATCTCCCTCACCAGACGTTGGAACGGCAACTTGCGGATCAACAGCTCGGTACTCTTCTGGTAGCGACGGATCTCTCTCAGCGCGACGGTGCCGGGCCTGTAACGGTGAGGCTTCTTCACGCCGCCGGTGGCGGGAGCGCTCTTGCGGGCCGCCTTGGTGGCGAGCTGCTTTCGCGGCGCCTTACCGCCGGTGGACTTACGGGCTGTCTGCTTTGTACGTGCCATTACGACGACTGCTCGAACTCGCTCACTAACTAACTCAACTCTAAAATTATACGATCACGATCGACACGTCCGTCGCGTATCAACTGTGGTGATGATATAAACCGCGTTCACTTTTTTTTTTTTTTTTTTTTTTTTTTTTTTTTTTTTTTTTTTGAAGAAGGAATCTCGCTGTTGGCCTTAAGGGCCTTTACAGCTCAGCTCGGGCTGTTTTGGCGAGCGTAGCTCGACCAGAATGGCGTTTTATCCCGCGGCTAGCGCAAGGGCGTCTCCTGTGAGACTCGAACCTCGGCTTGGGCCGTCGCGGGGCGGTCAATCGCCTGAAGGGCAGGACGGAAGCTCACTGTAGTGAGCGAAGTGCGAAGTAAAGGTCCTCGCCTTCCCCGGTGAAGGCGGTTTTTTACCCTAATCTGAGATTGGCTATTTTTATTATTGGCCGCGCGGGCGGCATTTAATTTATTGTTTGCTACAGTAATTGGATCGTCCGGATCCGTTAGTATGTGTCGAGGCCTCCTGCGAGCCTTTTTTGTCGGGAAGGGGTAATAGTTGATGCTATTACGCACCAGCGGATTGGGATGGTGTTTAGCCTTGTCAAAGTGGCGTGTGGACGCCAACTTCATCCATTGGGCTATGGTAGGGAGCTCCAGGTCATGGTGGAGATCGACGTTTCTCACATAGAAGGGCGCACCGGTCGCGATTCTCATGAATCGCGACTGAAGCACCTGTAGTCGGTGTATATAGGAGGGGGCACAATGCGCAAAGACTACGCTAGCGTATGTCATGCACGGTCGGATGCAGGCCTTGTACAGGGTGACCTTGTGTCTTAGAGACATTTGACTCCTTTTATTTAGGAGGAAATGAAGGCGAGAGAGGACAAAATGTGCCTTCTTGCGAACGGCGGCTATGTGCTTTCGGAAAGACATGCCGCTATCGAGCGTGACTCCTAGATATTTAACGGACTTTTGCCATGGAATGGCTTGCCCGTATAGGGTTACCTCTGTCTTGAGGTGAAATTTATCCCTAGCGATAGCACCGGGGTTGCCCCTGGCAAAGAGAACTGCTACGCTTTTCTCGGGATTTATTTGGAAGCCCCATTTCCGAAACCATTCGCCTAACGACGTGGTAGCGGTCTGGAGTCTGTCCACAATGACACCTCTATCTTTATGGGTGGTATAGAGAGCGGTGTCATCGGCATAGAGGGCTAGCTCCACATTGGGAGCCCTAGGGATGTCGCCGGTATACAGCGTGAACAGAAGGGGCGAGAGGACCGAGCCCTGAGGGACTCCGGCCATGATGGGGCGAGGAGACGATAGCGTTCCTTCTACGCGATAGCGCATTGAGCGGTCGGACAAGAAGTCGTGTACGATACGCACGAGTCTTAGTGGCACATTAAGGTGGTAGAGCTTGTAAACCAAGCCGTTGTGCCAGACCTTGTCGAAAGCTTTCGCTATGTCGAAGAAGAGCGCACCCGTGGCTCTCGGTTTCAGGGAGCTATTCATCCCGGAGAGGATGTGCTCCGTGATTCGATGGACTTGATGAACGCACGAGTGGGCCGGCCTGAAGCCAAACTGCTCATCGGGAATGAGCCCCTTATCTAGGGCAAAGTCTAGGAGGCGCTTTTTAAGTACCTTCTCGTAAAGCTTGCTAAGCGTATTGAGAAGGCTGATAGGGCGGTAACTGGTGGGGTTGTTACGGGGTTTGCCTGGTTTGTGAATACCAATGACAATGGCCTCTTTCCACTGCGCCGGGAAGGTGCAGTTTTCAAGGAGGCAATTGAAAATGGACACTAGTAGGCATATCAGATGGGGCGGGAGGCACCGGAGGACCTTGTTCGAGATGGCGTCGAGACCTGGAGATTTACGAGGCAGTGAACTCTTTATTAGAGTTTTGACCTCGGCGATCGACGTAGGAGGGAGCGGCTCGGGAGGGAGGGGCAGTGCTACGATGCGTTCGACCTCGCGGTTCACGTGTTCGACGTGCGCCGGGTCGCTATGATCGAGATACGGGGTGCACTGCTCCACTAGGTTGACGGCTAAGCACTCGGCTTTTTCGTCGTCGTCGAATGCGTCAGGCAGATTTGAACGCTTGAGAGGGGGCATGGACGCCACCGTGTCGGTTTTAAGGGAACGCGCGAGAGACCAATAGGCCGTGTGCGAAGGTGACAATTCGCTGGTAAGACGGTCCCAGCGTTCGTTTCTAATTTCCCGCATGCGCTCTTTGACTCGGCGCTGCGAGGCGCGGAGTGCTCTGCGGTTTTCGTCGGTCGGTGCTCTGGCGAAGGCGCGAGTCGCCGCGTTCTTCTCGGTCAACAGACGCCTCGCGTCCGGGGGAAGCTCCCAGCGTTGAGCGAACTCATCTGGGACCTTCCGGGACGACTCGGCGACCTTGGTCTGAATGTGATTAGTGACCGAGGAGATCGCGTCTAACGCGTGAGCGGACGAGACTAAATTGTCGGGGACATTTGGGAGGGCAGAGGTGTCGGCGGGCTTGAGGGCCTCGTCTAACTTCTGCCAGTCGACAATGGACTTGAACCTCTTCTCTCGAGTGTTAGGAGGGCCGAATTCAAAGTGAACCGGGAAGTGGTCCGAGTCTAACTCGTGTAACGTCTCTACGCTTCGCGGCTGTAGTGCCACGTTACGTAAAACCGCTACGTCTATGACGTCCGTTGAGAGAAGGCCGTTGCCTGTTATGCCACGGCGAGTCGGTTGTATGGGGGCAATGACGTTGAAATTGAGCACGTCTATAAGCCTATTGAGGGCTAACCCATTAGGGTTTTGTTTTGAACTATTCCAGTCCCCGTGTTTGCTATTGAGATCCCCGACTAATAAGACCGAGGGGCCCATCGCAAACAGGGTTCTGAGATCGCTCTCTAGTATGACCTTGGCGGGAGGGAGGTACACCGACGCGATAATAATCGGCTGATGGCCGGTCATGGCTACGCGCAACACAGAGCACTCTATGTTGGTAAGGGAGGGCGGGTCTAACGGCGAGCAGTGAAGCGCTCGTCTATAATAAATGAGCGTACCGCCTTTCGCCGTAGGTCGGTCGTTTCGCACTACGTTGTAATTTGCGAATCTGGGAGCGCGAACGCTGGGCTTGAGGAAAGATTCCTGTACTAGGAAAATATCTATTTGGTGGCGAACGAGGAAATCTCGAACCAAATCTGCCTGCGGCTTGAAACCGTTTGCATTGAAAGTCACCACGGACAGTGATCGGGCCTTGATCCTAGACGTGGTCGTAGCTATTGCGGTGTGGTGGAGTCTGCAAATTGTCGCACGGACTTAAGGAGCTGGACGTGCTCGATTACGAGTTGCTTCTTGTCTTCCGCGTTGTTGGCGGATTTGAAAGCCTCGGAGAAGGCGACAAGAGCGTCGATGTCTAGCGCGTCTACGATACTAAACGCGAGATTTAAGGCGTCGCGGACCTTTTCTGATTCCGCGGCGGCCTCCGCCGTGTGGCTGAGGGCTTTAGCCGGAGGGCTCACCTTGCGTGTGGGCCTCTCCGTTATGACGGGGGTCGGCGCCGGCGCCTGGGAAGGCTTTACGGCTGCCGATTTTGTTGGCAGAGGCGGGAAGGCCTCTGACGTGAGCTGGGGAGGGCCCTCCGTAACGGGGGGCTTGGTCCAGGCACTATTCCTAGGAATA